>NW_017306812.1:256297-257771 GCF_000935625.1 Nanorana parkeri
GGGGGGGGGGGGGTAGTAGACGTGAAGAACAGTGAGTGACAAACTATTCTTTAGGGACCAGATTTTTATTAGTTGTAGTGTTTAAGGGTTTTCAAGGGGCCCCATTCATCAGGACGTAAAGTAGACCTTCACCTTTCCTGCCCACTTTCAATCATTTCACTCCTACCCCCCTCATCCTCTTTCACACAATCATGAGGGCGGAGTCTTTGGGATCCAGAAATTTTTAGCTGTTGTCAGGATGTAAAGTGTTACTTCACCCTTCCCACACACTTTCCATTTCACCCTGAGGGGAAGGGAAGGGGGTAGGAATGAAAAAAGGTGAGGGCCAAACTATTTTTAAGGGTCCAGATGTCAATCAGTTGTAGTCTTCAAGGGTTTTCACCCTTCCCACCCACTTTGCATCATTACTCCTGCCCCCTCCTCTAACACACAATCATGAGGATGGGGGTGTAGGAGTGAAGAATGGTGAGTCCTAAACTACTCTTTAGGTTCCAGATTTTTATTAGTTGTAGACTTCACAGAGTTTCAAGGGGCCCCCTTCATCAGGGTGTAGAGTGGACCTTCACCCCTTACCACTTACTTTCCATAATTTTACTCCTACCACCTACTAACACACAATTGTAAGGATGGGGGGTAGTAGAAGTGAATAATGGTGAGTACCAAACTACTCTTTAGGGTCCACATTTTTGTTAGCTGTATACTTCGCGGGGGTTTCAAGGGGCCCCCTTCATCAGGGTGTAAAATAGACCTTCACCCTTGCCACCCACTTTCCGTATTTTCCCTCCTAACCCCCCTCCTCTCACACACAATTGTGAGGGTGGAGTAGGTGTGAGGAAAGGTGAGGGCCAAACTATACTTTGGGTCCCAGATTTTATTAGCTGTAGTATTCATTAAAAAGCCAATGCCTTTTGGTGGTTTTACGGCACCTTTTATCAGGACATAAAGCGGACCTTCACCCTTCCCACCCACGTTCCATTATTTAATTCCTACCCCCCCCTCACACACAATCGTGAGGTTTGAATAGGAATTATGAAAGGTTAGTACCAAACAATTTTTTTAGGTCCAGATTTGAATTAGCTGTAGTCTTCAAGGGGTTTTAAGGAGCCCCCTTCACTAGAACGTAAAGTGGACCTTCACCCTTACCACCCACTTTCCATCATTTCATTCTGGGAGGAAGGGAGGGGGGTCCAGAATTTTTTAGCTGTAGTCTTCATTAAAAAGCCAGCGCTTTTCGGGGATTTCAAGGGGCCCCGTTTTATCAAGACATAAAGTGGACCTCCACCCTTCCCACCCACTTTTTATAATTTCACTCTGAGAGGAACTGAAGGGGGTAGGAGTGAGGAAAGGTGAGGGGACTATTCTTTAGGGTCCAGATTTCAATTATTTGCAGTCTTCAAGGGGTTTCAAGGTGGCCCCTTCATCAGGATATAAAGTGGACCGTCACCTTTTAATCTTTTCACTCCTACCCCCCCCC
>NW_017306812.1:258112-264315 GCF_000935625.1 Nanorana parkeri
CAGGTCCTGGTGCGCAGCAGCAGACCGGCTGATTGCAGCAGCATTTGTTGGACGTGTGAGTATGTGTTTTGCAGAGAGCCCATTGAGTGTGATGAGGGGATTCAAAACAAAACAACACAGGGGGGGCTGAACATCCTATTTAAGAAAGCTGGACGAGATGGAGATCTGGACACCGAAGAAAGGAAATAAAATACATCCCGGATTCCCATATCTCTGTCCCTTACCTCTTCCAGCAGTTGTGTGGTATGGAAGCAGGGAGACTGGCAGGTGGCCATGTTCCCCTGCAGCTTCCCAGGCACCGAGGACTGCAACTGTTGTGTGAGGAATGTAAGTGGCAAGTGCTGCTGCGCTCTGTATCGCTGAGCTGGTCACATTGAGATCTTTGTGATCTCTCCACCTAGTGACTAAGAACACAAAGCCCGCTGTTGCAGTTTTAGTGTTGCGCTTGGGGTTATTAGGGAGTGCTCAGGCACACCCCATGTGCATGCCTATGCCTGCATGATGTGTGTGGAAGTGGGAACTTTGTGTAGTCACCATCAGAAGACTCTGTCACAGAAATCATTCAAGGGGGACACCTATTCCAGTGAGGACTCTCACATTGGGGAGATTTTCTCTCACTTCCTGTTGCATCTTTGAGAAAGGGAATAAAGGGAAATCCCTCCCTAAAAGGACACAGGTATCAGAAAACCTGCCAGGGTTAAGTGCTTGTTTTTCTCTAGGAGATGGAATAAAATAGTTTCCTGCCTGGCTGCTGGACCGGTCAACGCAGCCTCTCCTGCCCCGGGTCCTGGCTGTCTATGGATCAGTGACGTCATCACTTCTTATGCAGGTCCATTGACTTGCATTAGATGTGATGACACAGAGGGACATTCCACAGCCAAGAAAGCCCACACCACCACGGAACCGAGGATCAGATGAGTATAGCATCTAAAATTAGGGTGCTAATTAGCATGAAAGACAGGGCTCCTGCGGGATAACAGACGCTCCTTTGAAATGAACATGTATTTTTAACAATGGAGAAAATACTAAAATAAAAATTTAAAGCGGCAGTGCAGAAATAATGATTACAAAAAGAGGGAAAAACACAAAAAAATTTAGAAAAAAAACTAAATAATAAAAAAAATAAAACTTTAAAGTAACTGGTGCACAAATAATGATTAAAAAAAGAAAAAAAATGGAAAAGACACAAAAAATCAAAATGAAGGAAAATAAATAATATAAAAATGTAAAGCAGCAGTGCACAAATAAATGAATAAAAAAGGGAAAAAAGCCCACAAAAATCAAAATGGAGAATGAAAATAAAATACAAATTTTAAGCGGCAGTGCACAAATAATGATTAAAAAAAGAAAAAAAAAGGGGAAAAAAACACAAAAATAAAATTAAAGAAAAATAAATAAATTTAAAGCGGCAGTGTACATATAATGATTAAAAAAGAGGGGAAAAAAACAAAAATAAAAATGGAGAAAAAACTTACAAAGACTTTGCTACCGCAATGGAGCCATCACTACCCACCGCAAAGCACCGGGAGATGCCGGCTTGTGACGCGCAAGGTCCAATGGAATAAAACCGCGTTGCTCTCTCGCCCCACCATAGCTCGGTAGGCGCAATGGCGTCCGTTCATCCCTGTGAACCTTTTCCTACCGCAAGCCTGCGGTGGAGCAACAGAGCACCGCGGTCCCCCGTTCCATCCGCATGACCCTAAATACGCCCTCCGAAAACAAACAAAAAAAGCAACTTTTAAAACAATTTTTACCCTGAGAGCTTAGTGAGCAAAACCCGCCAGCTTCCACTTGGGGGAAATGAAATCTCGCTGATGCTAAAAATCGTCCGTTTGGCGTCCAAATCAAGTATGACGAAATGACTGCGCTCATCCATAGCGTGCATGAAACGCACAGGAGGCGAGAACTCTAGGGAACGGGAATAATGTTCAGGGAGAGGTGAACGGCTGTGATGAGAGTGGATGGACTGGGAGGGGGAGGGGGTGCTGCTTTCAGTGCTGGCTGGCAATCAGTAGAAACTGGCAGAGTGTCAGTGCATTTTCTGTGCACCGTCCACATTGCATCCAGCAAAGACCCCCCCATGTGACAAGACATTTATTTTCTTCTTGAATGGGAGTTTGCTGCTGGCTGCATGCATTAGGCAACTGCTAACTGACTGTCACAGCCTGCCAGCATAACCGGGACAGCTTGGCACGGAACACTAACCTGGGACAGCTTGGCACGGAACACTAACCTGGGACAGCTTGGCACTGAGCACTAGCCTGGCACATCTTGGCACGGAGCACTAGCATGGGACATCTTGTCACGGAACACTAGCCTGGGACAGTTTGGCACGGAGCACTAGCCAGGGACATCTTGGCACGAAGCACTAGCCTGGGACAGCTTGGCACGGAACACTAGCCTGGGACATCTTGGCACGGAGCACTAGCCTGGGACAGCTTGGCACGGAACACTAGCCTGGGACAGGTTGGCACTGCACTAGCCTGTGATATCTTGGCACTGTACTAGCCTGGGACATCTTGGCACGGAGCACTGGCCTGGGACAGCTTGGCACGGAGCAGTAGCCTGGAACAGCTTGGAATGTAACACTAGCCTGGGATAGCTTGGCACGGAGCACTAGCCTGGAACACCTTGGCACTGAACATAAGCCTGGGACAGCTTGGCACGGGACACTTGCCTGGGAAAGCTTGGCACGGTGCACTAGCCTGGGAAAGCTTGGCACGGTGCACTAGCCTGGGAAAGCTTGGCACGGTGCACTAGCCTGGGAATGCTTGGCACGGAACACTAGCCTGGGAAAGCTTGGCACAGAACACTAGCCTGGGAACGCTTGGCACGGAACACTAGCCTTGGACAGCTTGGCACGGAACACTAGCCTGGGACAGCTTGGCACGGAACACTAGCCTGGGAAAGCTTGGCACAGAGCACTAGCCTGGGAAAGTTTGGCATGGGACACTAGCCTGGGAAAGCTTGGCACTGAACACTACACTGGCCTGGGACAGCTTGCCACGGAGCAGTAGCCTGGGACAGCTTGGCATGGAACACTAGCCTGGGAAAGCTTGGCACGGTGCACTAGCCTGGGAAAGCTTGGCACGGTGCACTAGCCTGGGAATGCTTGGCACGGAACACTAGCCTGGGAAAGCTTGGCACAGAACACTAGCCTGGGAACGCTTGGCACGGAACACTAGCCTTGGACAGCTTGGCACGGAACACTAGCCTGGGACAGCTTGGCACGGAACACTAGCCTGGGAAAGCTTGGCACAGAGCACTAGCCTGGGAAAGTTTGGCATGGGACACTAGCCTGGGAAAGCTTGGCACTGAACACTAGCCTGGGACAGCTTGGCATGGGACACTAGCCTGGGAAAGCTTGGCACGGAGAAACGCTTGAATGCTGATGATCTTTCCGACCCCAGGAAAGCAAGTGCAGAACTGCGCTGCGGGGCGCAAAGGCTGGATTGCCGGCGCTGGCTGTCATTGCAGCTGCTGGACGCGTCGGAGTGGAGCGCAGAGGGTGCAAACGCTGAATTGCCGGCGCTGATCTGATCTGGTGAAGAATCCCGGTACCGACTCGCAGCGCCCTACCTGCTGCAGACGAGAGCGCTTCCTCCCCAACCAGGGCGCGTTCTCAGTCTCCTAGCTGGCGCGCATGAGCGACACCTCTCCGCGTTAATCTCCTCCTTAGACACCAGCAGCCGGACCGTGCTCCTGCCCTTCTTCGCAGCCTCGAAGCCAAGCAGATGTCCCAAAAGTAGAGTGAACTGCATGTGATCCAACACCCCCCTTTCATGCACCACCTCCCTCAAAGCCCAACCTGCGCAACTGAGCGCACCTCGGACAGCGCCGGTCCGGATTACCTGGTAGGTACAGGAGTTTATTTTATATTTTTATCCCCCCCCCACCCCCTTTCTGCAAAGCTTGGCAGATCCAACTCCATATGCCAGCCAGCAAACAGCTT
Source organism: Nanorana parkeri (assembly GCF_000935625.1). Classification (NCBI taxonomy): domain Eukaryota; kingdom Metazoa; phylum Chordata; class Amphibia; order Anura; family Dicroglossidae; genus Nanorana; species Nanorana parkeri. The sequence goes on from NW_017306812.1 coordinate 262,065, forward strand.
ATTGCAAATGGCAAAAAAAAAATGCAAAGCTTTGCTTATAAAAAAAAAAAAAATGCCTTTAAATGCCAAGTGCGCGCTCACGTCCAAGAATGTATTTCATATGCACCGTGGGGTCCTACAGTGGTCTGTATAGAAGAATGGAGGAACCCTTGAATTCTATAGCATGAGCTGCTCTGGTATAGGGGGGTGCTATGGGGGGTTTTATATGATGCTTCAGCGCCCCCTGGTGTCCAGAAAGAGGAGACGCACCGTCCAAATTCAACCCCCCTTTGCACTGCTATCTTGCTGCAGTCAGTCACATAACATCACACTGGTGTTATTTTCTCCCTTTCTCCACAAAGTGTTTTGATTTCTTCCATTTCCTGTATTTTTTATCCTTTTTTATAATTTTTTTTATTTATTCTCACAGCGAAGGATGACCATGACCGTCCTGGAGGGATAAAACTAAAAAAAAAAACGTCCATCACTGGGGGATCAACTTGACTGCACGGATCATCATCTGGCCGGCCTGCTCCTAATTGTATTGCCCCCGTTCCCCCCGTTCTGGAGATATCCTGATTTTTTTTTTATAGATTTGGATTTTTTATTCATTTTTTTTTGTTTATTTATTTATTAATTATTTATTTTTTTGTTATTTTATTATTCATTTTTTTCCCGGATGATGGAGAGAACAGGATCGAGTTGAGGTCCCTCTGTTGGATTTAAAAAAAAACAAAAAAAAACATTTTTTTTTTGTGCGTGTGTTTTTTGGACATGAGTAAACATATTTGGGGAATACGCTCCGGCAGAGAGGGACCTTGCCGCTGGGAAGTGTTCTATTGATCGTTCCGTTGAGTGATGCAGTTGGTATGAAAATCGTAGGATGGAAATTGTTTGGGAGGTGGTGTTTTTCCTACAAGTCAATTTCATCGTTTGCATGTCAGGTACGGTACATTAAGAAAAAAAAATAGATATATATTTTTATATATATGTTCTGTTTGCTTTTATTGTAGATTGGGGGTTTGATATTTGATTTTATTTTTTTATTCTGAGGTGACATGTACTGCATGTGAATACTTTGCACTGTGTTGGCTCCATCGGTAGCCGAGGCACTTACAACAAGGAATATAATATGAAGCTTCATCAGTCTCCAAGGTGCAAGGATCCCTCGGTCAGTGATCGGAGGGGGTGACATAATGTTCATCAGTCTCCTAGGTGCAAGGATCCCTCGGTCAGTGATCGGAGGGGGTGACATAATGTTCATCAGTCTCCTAGGTGCAAGGATCCCTCGGTCAGTGATCGGAGGGGGTGACATAATGTTCATCAGTCTCCTAGGTGCAAGGATCCCTCGGTCAGTGATCGGAGGGGTGACATAGATGGGGTGACACAGAGGAGTGACATAATGTTCATCAGACTCCAAGGTGCAAGGATCCCTCAGTCAGTGATCGGAGGGGAGACATAGATGGGGTGGCATAATGTTCATCAGTCTCCGAGGTGCAAGGATCCCTCAGTCAGTGATCAGAGGGGGTGACATAGATGGGGTGGCATAATGTTCATCAGTCTCCGAGGTGCAAGGATCCCTCGGTCAGTGATCAGAGGGGGTGACATAGATGGGGTGACCGAGGGGGTGACATAATGTTCATCAGTATCCTAGGTGCAAGGATCCCTCGGTCAGTGATCAGAGGGGGTGACATAGATGGGGTGACATAATGTTCATCAGTCTCCAAGGTGCAAGGATCCCTCGGTCAGTGATCAGAGAGGTGACATAATGATGTGCTGGTGTCATTACATGTTATACCTCGCTAATGCATGGAATTGAAACATTTATTGTAACATGTATATGACATGTATGTATAAAATAGGAGCTTCAATCACAGTGATAACTTTTATAGAAAGGCTGTCTGTTTCTTTTTTTTTTTAAGTATCTATCAACCTTTTTTTGTTTGTTTTTTTTATTTCTTTAAGCCTTTCCTATCCATTAACCCTTTGTTTTGTATATTCTATTTTTTATTTTATTTTTTAGGCATCCATCAACTTTTTTTTTTAAGTTACCAATTCTTTTTTAATTTGATTTTTTTTTAAACTTTTTAGCATCCATCATCCTTTTTTAAGTATCCATCAACCTTTTTTTTTTGTTATGTAATTTTTTTTTAAGCATCCATCAGCCTCTTTTGGTTATATTTTAAGCATTCATCACTCCTTTTTTCTGTTATTTTATTTTGTTTTTATGCTTTTCAAGCGCATTTGTCAACCTTTTTTTTTTGAGGGGGGG
>NW_017306812.1:264328-264789 GCF_000935625.1 Nanorana parkeri
GGGGGGGGGGGGGTCATTTTATTTATTTATTCATTTTATTTATTTATTTAAGCATCCATCAACCTTTTTTTTTATAAAGTCCATCAACCAAAAAAAAAAGATAGATGCCCAAAAAAATATAAATATAATAACCATAAAAGCTCTGAGAATATTAGGAATGATGAAAGCAATCCTTTCCTTTGGATTTCTGGCTGAAGAGTTGTATAAGTTTTACGGACTGAGGATGCTACAGTGTATGTGGGGGGGATAAGTCGATGAGCCGTGTATCACAGATGTTGCCTGGCTTGATTGTCATATCATTGTAAAAGGGGGACGTGTGCTACGCCGGGCAAAATAGGAGTTGTCACATAAATAACGGTAGCAAAGATTTTAGGCGCCTTTTATGGGACGCGGCTGGCCGGGATCTTCCAAATAATGGGATTTTGTCTGAATGGTAATTTTCTGCTGCTATGGCATTGTAA
>NW_017306812.1:265076-277002 GCF_000935625.1 Nanorana parkeri
AAATAACTAAATCATAGCTTTGCGCCAAGGGACAGACTACAACTCCCGCAGTGCTCTAGGCATGGCGCTGAAATGTGATTGGCTCAGAAAGTGCTAAATAGTTGGCTGGGTGCCAAAGGCAGGGATGTGCCGTATTACAGCTTTTAGTGACTTCCGATGATGGCTGAAGGGGATATTTCTGAAATGAATTGTTCGCCGTCTACAAAGGAGAGGGGGCTCTTAGGCTGCGTGGAGTGACACCGTTGAGTGTTGTAGAAATTAATGGAAAAAGGTGGAAATCTTTTTTTATTTATTTATTTATAAACCTCCAGCTCCATAAGGGACAGAGACAAGAGCCTTCAGGGTTGCTCTGTGCCTGCAGATAGTTATTCAAAATGGCTGCCGCCGGGTGAAATTGTGATGGGGACACTGTGAACTGTGGCAGGAATATGTTGCTTTTATCTCATTAGTGAACCGCGGCTGGTTGAAGTGCTCCCTTCAGGTTTCCTTTAATCCAGTAGTGTGGTGCCAAGCACATCATCCTTGGTGTACCTATGGTGGGCTGCAGAGGGGGTTTGAGGTCCCGTGACCCATGGCTTGCTGGGCCCTTGAGATCCGGTGACCCATGGCTTGCTGGGCCCTTGAGGTCCCGTGACCCATGGCTTGCTGGGCCCTTAAGGTCCCGTGACCCATGGCTTGCTGGGCCCTTGAGGTCCCGTGACCCATGGCTTGCTGGGCCCTTGAGGTCCCGTGACCCATGGCTTGCTGGGCCCTTAAGGTCCCGTGACCCATGGCTTGCTGGGCCCTTAAGGTCCCGTGACCCATGGCTTGCTGGGCCCTTAAGGTCCCGTGACCCATGGCTTGCTGGGCCCTTGAGGTCCCGTGACCCATGGCTTGCTGGGCCCTTAAGGTCCCGTGACCCATGGCTTGCTGGGCCCTTAAGGTCCCGTGACCCATGGCTTGCTGGGCCCTTGAGGTCCCGTGACCCATGGCTTGCTGGGCCCTTAAGGTCCCGTGACCCATGGCTTGCTGGGCCCTTAAGGTCCCGTGACCCATGGCTTGCTGGGCCCTTGAGGTCCCGTGACCCATGGCTTACTGGGCCCTTGAGGTCCTGTGACCCTTGGCTTGCTGGGCCCTTGAGGTCCCGTGACCCATGGCTTACTGGGCCCTTGAGGTCCTGTGACCCTTGGCTTGCTGGGCCCTTGAGGTCCCGTGACCCATGGCTTACTGGGCCCTTAAGGTCCCGTGACCCATGGCTTGCTGAGCCTTTGAGGTCCCATGACCCATGGCTTGCTGGGCCCTGTGAGGTCCCATGACCCATGGGTTGCTGGGCACTTTAGGTCCCATGACCCATGGCTTGCTGGGCCCTTGAGGTCCCATGACCCATGGTTTGCTGGGCCCTTGAGGTCCCGTGACCATTGGCTTGCTGGACCCTTGAGGTCAGAGGCCTTTCTAAGAGTGTCCCCCTCTTATTTGTGTTACACTTGCACATTAGTTATTATGAATGCCCTTACCATGAAAACATATATGTGATGTTAAGCCCACTTTAAGTAAACTCAACCCCCCCTTACCAGTCCACTTCAATATCCCACGTTCCTTTTTGGAGCATGGGTGACCCCTTAGCTGCATTCAGGATGAGTACTGGGCCCACAGGGATTGAAGAGAGATGGGCCAGCGGGCAGGCATGGGCTATGCTGGGGCCACCTTATAGGTGCCATGATGATAAAGTCTTTAAGAGAACTGACTGTGTTGCCCAAAAGAACCAACGACCGTCTTCCATAAATTGTCCTGGGAAAAGCCAAGCAAATACCGGCGCCGCCGGTTACGAGAGGATAGCCAATTAGGACGTTTTTTTGTGGAAACACAGATGGGGCAAAATGACCTCCGATCTGGGAACCTGCAGGTTCTGATGAAGGGGGCGTGCCCCTGAAACGCGTAGACCGTTCGAACTCACAGGGGCAGAGGATATTTGACCGGTTTCATTCTGTGAGACTCCCGCTGCCAGTGATTCCCTTTGCATCATCTTACATGCTTGTATCGGTCGTCCCCTCTTGTGAGTACATTTTCAGCTGTGTGGCCGTTTGAATAAATGATCTTTTACACGATGGAGGCGCTCTGTTTTTCTTTGTCCTGGGAAAAGCCTAATCTGATTAGTTGCTAGACATGTACGATTCGTTTCGGTCCGAATCAAAATTCGTACAAATTTTCCGAAATTCAGACATTCGAAACACGTCCAAATTTCCGAATCCCATTGCATCCGAATGTGTCTGAATCCGAATGACCGTTTCCGAATTTCGCATCCCGTCCGAATTTTATTCAAAAACTAAACTGAATCGGAAATGGAACATTTCTGGCCAATCAGATGTGTTTTTCGGTTCAATGCATCCGAATGGGTGTGAATACGAATTTACGTTATGGCAACATGGGAGCTATATACAGTATATACATATAATACTAAAGCTGAGGCTCCCAGACCCGAATGGCATTTGGGATCTGAATTTCCGAATTGCATTCGGAGCTCCCGAATGCCATTCGGGTCTATAAATGCCATAAATTACTAAAGCTGAGACTCAAAGACCTGAATGGCAATCACGAGCTCCCGAATGCAATTCAGAAATTCGGATCCCGAATGCCACTGGGGTCTAGGAGATTCAGCTTTAGTATTAATGTCTGTATATGGTTTTCTGTGGTAGTCGTAATGAATATGCGTTCGTAAACTCATCCAAAACTAATGAACATTTTGATTTCGTCTGAAAACCGAATTGAATCTCAGATCCGAATTCCGAAATAACGAAATATCCGAACCAAACTGAATTTTTCTGCAGCTTACATGTCTATTAGTTGCTGTATCGAACCCAAAATGACTACATAAGAAACGTTTTTTTCACTGGCTTTATAACATTACCTATTTTTTTTGGTAGACTCCAAACATAAAACGAGGCCATGGTAGGTTAGATTAGCCAAAGTATCTCATGGAAAAATTCTCCTAGACTGTGCTGCCCATAAAAATCAATGAACGTCTTCCATATATTCTCCTGGGAAAAGCCAATCTGATTAGTTGCCATAACATAAAATATCTTTCTTCAGATATCTTACCATGCCCTGTATCTCTTCAACAGAATTTAGAACATGCTTTCCAATTTTATTTAAAGCATTGAGTCTAAAACCATGTAGGCCCCAAATTCTCAAAGAAGTGGCAAAGTAGAAGAATCTTTGTTAGACCCTCCTCCACTGATATTTAGCTATGGGAGGAATACGTCTATGTAAGAAGGAGGTTTTGTAAAAGACTGCTAGGCTTTTGTTTCTCCATGGGGAGGTGTGAAGGTCAGCAGTCAATGAACAACTTCAAGGAGTGGGCCTTCAAGTTCATTAGGCCCAGTTGACATGTAAAGATGATATACACATGCTCTGCTGGGAGATGCCTAAAGGAGCTAGTTTTTCAAAAGCTAACCAGAAAGAGGCCCTAAGGGGAACTGAGAACATACTGGAGGTGCAGTATAGACCAGGTAACCTGGGGACACTTTGGAAGCACCCAAGAAGATGCAGACATCTCAACTCTCCCGGATGTTCCGGGAGTCTCCCGCAATTAGATAGCGGCTTCTCCCGGAAAGGTTTACTCTGCTCAATCTAGCAAAGTAAACCTTTCCCTGCTATCTGTTTTGGTTTTTTTGGGGGGGGGGTGGGGGGGTTATGACATCAGGGCCGCCGGCCGCTGTCAGAAAAAAAAAGCCGGAACTAATAGCTAGATTGCTATTGGCTATTTCAATTTGCAATAGCCAATAGCAGACTAGCTATTGCACCCGCCCACTGCTGCTGTCAATCAGAGGTGGCACTGAAGTTCTCAATCAGGTCCACCTCTGCTGACTGACAGCAGCAGAGGGCGGGTGTAATAGATAACCAGCTTGCTATTGCAAATTGAAATAGCCAATAGCAATCTAGCTATTAGTTCCTATGCCATTTTTCTTTTTTTTTTACCTGATGGCAGCAGCTGTGAGAACTCTAAGTAAAACAGCAGATATCAAAGGAAGCATTAGTTTCTTTGCTATCTGCCATCATTTCAGGTCACACAAGTTCCTTCACAGCAAACTAGTCACACCATGTCCTCATGGAACTGGCTTCTACACATTGGTACAGCCGTCCTGGAAAGAAAAGGACATTTCCAAAACTATTGGCACAAGGTTGGAATCTAAACATTGTCTATATTGTCTCTGTATGCTGTAGCATTAACAGTATCCTTCACTGGAGACTCCGGAATCCAATCATTTAGTACTTTTGGTCACCTTGTGAACTTGAATGCAAGTTGCACCATTTCTGATTGACTTTATTGGGCTGCCCATATTTGTGGCTGTATAGGTAGGTGTGATGGTCAGGTGCCCATACACCATTGTATAGTGTATGTGTGTACCAAAACCAACAAAGACTACATGGTAAGCTTTTCATCCATAGGCCTATAACGCTCAGATTGGCAGCGTATTCATTCACAGTTCTAAACACCGTTCCCTCTTGCTATTCATCATTTTATTCTCGTACTTTTATCACACTCTTTCATTGGCATTCCATAGTACGGTTATCTTAATGAACGGCCAACTCTGTAGAATATGCGCAAATTACCATTAATGGCCCTCAGTAATTAGTTACCATGTTTTCATTTGTTGGCTTATGTTTGATTTATTTACTGTGCAGTGCTCAGATTCCCCCACCTCTGTTAGCTTACCATTTATTTGTATCCTATAAGCTTATTAATAACTATGAGATGTCCCAGGCCTGAATGTATATATTTGCAGGAGCTCGTTTATTTAATGCCTTCATCTTTGTTAATTAATTCATTCTTTTTATTGCTATGGCTTGCCTGGCACCCAACATTTATTATTAATAATTAGTGCATTTTGCAGGATTTTTTGATGTGTTCATTTCCTCTTTTATTCCTGGAAGATATACAGATCATGTCTGTCCAAGTGTAGTATTTGGAGGCTACATTTTGGGTTTGAGGCAGGCACAGTAATTCTAGCTAAACTCTATGGCCAAAAATATGAGGATGCCCTTCCAAATGATTGAGTTCATGTTCTTCCGGTGGAGGGTATTGTTAACCCTACAAGCCTACAAAGACATTTTAATGAGACACTAAGAGCGCAAATCCGGAATTATAAATGGTTTGATTTTGTATATTTGTGAAAAAGGGTTTTTTTTTAAAGTGAAAAACTTACTTGTGGTGTCAGGGATCTGGGCACAGTGGCGATTCTAGCGCTGCAGGGAGTGATGGTTAAAATTTTTTGTTCAATATCCAGTGGTCTCCAAGTGGCAGAATAGGGATGAAATAGGGCTTGCTTTAGGGGTTGTTTATGGCGACTGGGAATGGTGTCATCAGTTATAGTGATGAGCTCAGGGGTCAAGGACTGAGGTAGAAAGCAGGTTGAATACTATGTGTGCCAAAAGGCTGATGTTAAACTGCCTCTGGTGGTGATGCGTAGTATATGTTCTAGAGGTGCTGGAGTGGAAGTGACAGTCGATTGGGAAGGGGAGTGCACAGGGCCGTGACAGTGAGCAACGCGTTTCGAGGAGTTCCTCTTTTTCAAGCTCGGAGATAGAAGGTGAGTAACCTACTATTAAGTAAGTAAGGCCATTTTCTGTTCCAAGACGATTGTGCCCCTGTGCACAAAGCCAGCCCTGACCTCAACCCTATGGAACACTTTTAGGATAAATTATAAACTAGATCACAGGGGTAAATGGAAAATCTCTCAATGTGGATGCTTACTTCGGTAACAGCTACCAAAGGTGGGACTTACTCAAATTTCCTTTTGTTTCCTGTCATGTTCTTGGGAGAGGTTAAGGGGAAATTTCTCCAGCAGGGACACAGACAGAAGATATGAAATAAATTAACTGCAATGGCTTGGTGAGCATTTTTGTATATTTTTCTAATAACATATAGAGATATTGGTAGTAAACGGAATTCATTTTAGTTTTTGATTACTTTTATATTGCATTTCAATTTTTTGGAGTAGATACCCGGAGTTTTACTTATTTAAATTGTAATTTGTCCTAAAAAAAAAAAATCATAGAGTGTCTAACCTTTCTTTCTTTATCCTAAACTACCTGTCCTGGTAGGAGGTTCTACTCTCTGCAATACCCTAGGTGTCTCCAGGACAGGAAGATTTGTAGTGTACATGTGAGGTAGCCTTTATCGGTGGTGGGTAGGTGTGCGGTGGATTTACTATTGAAAGGACTTTGGAGTGGGTCATTTTGAGCATGTGAAGATTGTGGAGGTGGGAGGGTGCCATGCAAAATTTGAGTGTCTTGGGAACTCCAGCCAGTTATTGGTGTATGACATAAAACACAGCCAATGCATTTTTGGGGAATTTGGGCTACCATTCTTCAGGGCTTTGATAGTGTTAGATCTGTTAGTTGTGAGGACTGCAGTCTGAGTCCTAATTGGTGTGTCCAAGTGTCTCTACTTGCAGTGGCAAAAAGCTTTTACTAAAGCCTGAAAGAAGACGGTACCCCTATCCCTAGAAGAAAACGGCACCCAAATCCCCAGAAGAAGACAGCACCCCAATTCCCAGAAGAAGACGGCACCCCAATTCCCAGAAGAAGACGGCACCCCAATTCCCAGAAGAAGACGGCACCTCTATCCCTTATTTTATGGTTGAACCCCATGAAGTGATCTTCAATCTCCAACCAGGTGGCATTTCCAAGACTTTCTATTAACGCACAGTGCTCCCCACCTACCTCCTCAATCTTCACCAGGGCAAGAAATGAGAGGAAATCTCCCCAGAACACAGGACTGGAACTCTCTCTCTTTATTTTTGCTGAGATTTAGTACATGGGCTACCTGTTTCATCCAGTTGAATAATCATCCCTTTTATTCCTCGTTGGAAACCTAATTTTGCAGCGATGGAACAAGTATGTTGCTTTTACACAAACTACTAGATGGAAACACATTGAAATTCGAGAGGCTCTGCATTAAATACAAATAAAGTAAAAACAAATATGTCATTCAAATGAATTATTTCCTCCCCTTTGTAAAGTAAATGACTTTATTATGCAGCTAGTTCAGATGTAATCTGAAGTCATGGTCATATTATGCATTTGCTAGAGAGGTGAGAGCGCTGTGCCTCTCGAATAATAGCCGTGGATGTAATCAGCCTCTTGTGTTGCTGGTCCCTCCATCTCTTTATCATAGAAGACATTGGTGATATTATCTTTATTTAAAGAGTGGCCATGGACAGAAACTAAAATCAGTCATTGAATGGCCAATGATATCCTTTAAAATATGCAAATTTTCTTGATTTATCTTTAACCTAAGATAAGATATCTTTAACTCAGCTTAAAGATCTCACCAAAAGAATTCCCAAGAGATGTAAGAAGCTGTCAGATGGTTGAACTCTCCAGAATATATCAAGCACAGAAATAACAGTTTTAGGTGGACTGAGTTTATAAAAGGACCCTGTCAGGTTAAAAACCAATCCTGATTAAAATTTGTCTGCAAAAGAAAAGGTTGCATACTCACCTCTGTGGTGGCCCGTGTGTCCTACTTCACCTCTGTGGTGTTCTACTACTGAGGGTGGTGGACGCCTCTGTCCTCCAAAATGCACTGTGGTTCTATCCTCCAACCCCTACATTACTACAGGACTCAGCAGTGATGTAAAAGTTGAAGGACAAAGAAGACGGCACCCCAATTCCCAGAAGAAGACGGCACCTCTATCCCTTATTTTATGGTTGAACCCCATGAAGTGATCTTCAATCTCCAACCAGGTGGCATTTCCAAGACTTTCTATTAACGCACAGTGCTCCCCACCTACCTCCTCAATCTTCACCAGGGCAAGAAATGAGAGGAAATCTCCCCAGAACACAGGACTGGAACTCTCTCTCTTTATTTTTGCTGAGATTTAGTACATGGGCTACCTGTTTCATCCAGTTGAATAATCATCCCTTTTATTCCTCGTTGGAAACCTAATTTTGCAGCGATGGAACAAGTATGTTGCTTTTACACAAACTACTAGATGGAAACACATTGAAATTCGAGAGGCTCTGCATTAAATACAAATAAAGTAAAAACAAATATGTCATTCAAATGAATTATTTCCTCCCCTTTGTAAAGTAAATGACTTTATTATGCAGCTAGTTCAGATGTAATCTGAAGTCATGGTCATATTATGCATTTGCTAGAGAGGTGAGAGCGCTGTGCCTCTCGAATAATAGCCGTGGATGTAATCAGCCTCTTGTGTTGCTGGTCCCTCCATCTCTTTATCATAGAAGACATTGGTGATATTATCTTTATTTAAAGAGTGGCCATGGACAGAAACTAAAATCAGTCATTGAATGGCCAATGATATCCTTTAAAATATGCAAATTTTCTTGATTTATCTTTAACCTAAGATAAGATATCTTTAACTCAGCTTAAAGATCTCACCAAAAGAATTCCCAAGAGATGTAAGAAGCTGTCAGATGGTTGAACTCTCCAGAATATATCAAGCACAGAAATAACAGTTTTAGGTGGACTGAGTTTATAAAAGGACCCTGTCAGGTTAAAAACCAATCCTGATTAAAATTTGTCTGCAAAAGAAAAGGTTGCATACTCACCTCTGTGGTGGCCCGTGTGTCCTACTTCACCTCTGTGGTGTTCTACTACTGAGGGTGGTGGACGCCTCTGTCCTCCAAAATGCACTGTGGTTCTATCCTCCAACCCCTACATTACTACAGGACTCAGCAGTGATGTAAAAGTTGAAGGACGGAACCTTGGTGCAAAGTGGGGGACAAATGTACCCTACATTTTTGGCAGTGTTAAATGCCAAATAGTCCTATAAAGGCTGCATTCCTAGAACAGAGGGGAGAAAGGAGACACAGGCCACTGGAGGGGTGAGTATAAAAGAGATCTATCATCTGTATTTTTAAAATCTGACAGGCTTGCTTTAAATTACAACTAAAGTCAAAACGTTTTCTTTAGATTTGGACAGAATGATGGAGGGCTAGAACCACTGTCAGGTTTTTAATGCTCGCTTCACGCTCTCTAATTGTCCTGATACCCACTGTCACTGGGAATGAAAGTCAGGGTTAATCCAAATGTTTGTGTTACCCCCAAAATAGTATTTCTTCTAGTGGGGAAACTTTTTCCGGTGACTGGATTTCCCTCACACTTGAAAGATATCCTCTGGCTTCCTGTTGAGTTTACAGGTCAGGAAGTGAAGGGAAATCTCCTTAATAAGACTAAAACCTCCACCAAGTGTATAGCTGAGTGAATGCCATTGACGTGGTATTACTGCCACTAGAAGGAGCAAGTCCTATGCCCCCTCGCGCTATCTAGTGGCCGTAATGCCAAGTGAATGTGGTTTGTCCAGCTGTACACTGGGTGGAAGTTTTAGACATCAGCCACATAGTGTCTGGTGTAGACCTTTGATGGCATTCAATGAGTGCTCAGTTCTCATTTTTCTAGCAGGTGTCCAAATATGAATGGATGTTCCTGACTGGCTGCTGGGAAACAACCCCTTCACCCTTTCATGCCATGAAACAGAATACAAACATGTGCCAAGTCTGTTTTTTTTTTATGAAGCTTTTTCGCTAACTCTCTGTTCTTCCTCTCAGCGTGTTTTAATGCAGGTTCATTACTAGCTTATCAGGATTTTGATTGTCAGGCTCCTGAGTCGCCTACAGTAATATCAAGTCAATTATATTTCTTTCATACAAATAGAGTTTTTATTATCTGTGAGACTTTAACGTAATCCAGGCAGTTTGGAGAATTTTCAAACCTACTTTTTTTAGCAAAAAAGGAAAAAATAATTTAACTTTTACATATGTAATATGGATATTTTATTTTATTTATTAATCCTTCGACTCCAGGCAACAAGCAAGCAAGTTAGTGAACTGCAAATTATTTTCTGGCAAACAAAGTCAATTGGAAATTGTGCAACTTGCATTACAGTACACTACAAGACCTAACGTGGACACCTGACCATCACACCTACTATTTGGCCAAAATCATGTGGACAGCCCTCCAGTTTGGTGAAGGCCCTTTTCTTTCCAGCATGACTGTTTACCCTGTTTACATATCTAGCTCCTTAAAGACATGGTTTGGTGAGGAGGAACTCAAGTGGCCTGCACAGAGCCCTGACCTCAACCCTACTCAGGGGTGGTCAAATAAATATGGAATCCAGTAGGCAGTCTGTCCAATTCAGGAGACAGCAGGATTTTTTTAGGTGCCAGGATCATTGACAACAACTAGAGAAGACCTCAAAAGTTGGATGCCAGTTGTCATTTTCACAGAGCATTGGCTACCTGGCTCCTAGGATTTGCCCAACCCTGACCCTACTGAACACCTCTGGAATGGGTTGAGACGCTGATTGGAAGCCAGGTCTTCTCATCCAACATCAGCACCTGACCTCACAAATGTTCCTTTGGCTGAATGGACACACATTCCCTCAGACACACTCCAAAATCTCATGAAAAGCCTTCCAAGAAGAGTAGGGGCAGTCATTGCCACAAAGAGGTGGGCGAAGCTCTATATTGATGTCCATGGTTTTGGAATGGGATTTTCAACAAACCTATATAGGTGTAATAGTTGGCACTCAATGATTTTTGGCCATATAGTGTAAATCGGTCATGGGAGAAACATGGGGGCTCTCATGGCTGACCTTTCAAGCATACTAATTTCCTGGCAGTTGTACTGACATAATGATTTCAACCTGTAACATGAATGTAGATCAGGAAAGTAAAATCTTTTTATCTGCATAGTCATTTTGGGTCAGTAATGAAGCAAGTAGATCAGCAAGACTGCTGGTCAGCTAGCATTTTCAAAAGACAGAAAAGGGCAGACTCCATGTTTCCTTTAAAGCACTGCTCCAGTTGTCAGAAGTTCTAACCCTTCTCTGCTCTTCTAAAAATGTAATTTATGGTTTTGTCTATGTCCCTGTTGGAGATATTTCCCATCAAGTCCTGTACTGACATCCTGAGGTGAAATATGCCCAACAGGGAGACAAACGGCAATAAAATCCTCTGCAACTCCTAACCTTCCACACTCTAGAATTAAATTAAACATTTTGGCTAGAGCTGGGCTTTAAACAGGTCAATGAATATGATGTTACAAAAGTAACCACACCATCAGAATCCAGATCTCACAAATCAAGGAAGGAAATGTATAAAGCTCCGCAATTTAAAAGATTTACCCTTGTAGTGGGTCCATCCCCTTCCCCTGCACATGAAGGGTTAATTACTTATTAAGTCTCGGGTAGAGGAATAAGGTATAATACTTACCTAATCCCTCACTCTGGAAGGCTTCTGGCTCTCTCTTCTTCTCTCGACCGCTCCAATTTGTGAGTGGGTCCTCGCCATCCTCATATACAATGCAGAGCTATTGGCCCTGCATTGAACATGATGACATCACAGTGCAACCACCGGCGAGAGTGGTGAAGAGAAGAGACCTCAGGGGTTGGGCTGCACAGCATGGTGGAAGCCTGCCGGGAGGAGAAATACAGTAAGTATTACTGCTTCTTGGTTCCGGTTATAGCCAAGATTTATCTATTTATTACTTAATCCTTGGTTACTTGGTTAGGTAATCTTAGCACTACAGCTAACGTGAACTTCAAGTCCCATGAGGCATTTCAAGACTATGACAGCTACAGGCATGACTCCTCGGGACAGAGGCATGAAGGAATTTGTAATGTCACCAGAGCTGTAGTGTGGAGGTTGCCTACCCCTGCTCTAGTTAAAGTAAAACTATAAGCAAAATTGGAGAAAGAGGTTTAAACCAAATCAATAAAAGCTTGCCTATTGTAAACACCGCCAGAGATTTTATATGGTTTGTCCCAATCCTAGTAACGGTCACTATGCATGGATAGCTTTGTCTGCATTTAAATGTGGAGAGAAATACAAATAAATGCATGTCAAAAAAATTAAATAAAAAATAAATATATATACATTATATAAATATTTAAAATTATTGGTGTTTTTATTATTAGGG
>NW_017306812.1:277185-289556 GCF_000935625.1 Nanorana parkeri
ATTATTAGCGTGGGCCAGGGCCAGAATACAATATTCTTTATGGTGGTCAAATAATTTAATAAATATATTAGCAACATTGTTACACAGTTCTGCCTGTCCTTTCCATCCATTGTACAGCATGTATCAGGTACTACAGCTCTGTACAGGATGACAGGTAAAGCGATTGGCTTAAGCAATCCAGTTCTTTGCCTGGGGCTTGTTGACCCAGCACTTTGGCACCTCTCTCAGAAAGTTCCGTCTACATCCTTCAAGATATTGCTTGAGACACGTATATTAAGCATAGAAATAGATATCGCAAACACAGCTTCATTCACCATACCATCCACACACTCCGAGAAGCTTGTGAAAATGAAACATATGTCATTGTAAATCAAGATTTTAAATAGCAGGTGTCAAAAGTACGGGCGCACACATTCAATTACGAAAAATTATACATATATAAAAGCAGAATGCATTTCAGACTTTCTTTTATTCATAAGATAGAAATACACAATGCAGTTTTCATCAAAATAAATGCTCATATTTTTTTTTCTTTACAAGAATTCATGGCAGACAACCTTTCCTACCGGTTGTTTTTCTTGGGGGTCTGTAAAAGTTGTACCCATGCCGCCCTCCTCTTCTTTCTCTTGACAGTTACTAAAGCAAAGAATTGTGGAAATCCTTTACAATTGCATGTACACAATTGACAGTTACTAAGGCAAGGGTTTGTGAAACTTCTGGATGAGTTTCTTCTTTTGCAGAATCTACAGGGATATGGAAAGTGTTAGAGTAAGATAAAAACACACACACACTTACACACACACCAGTGGCGGACCTAATAACCAAAGGGCCCTGGTGCAAGATTTTCTCTTGGGCCCCCCTCCCAAGACGGGGGGACAGCCATTCAAAATATGCTGCCCAGCGCCGATTGTCGGCTAGAGGTGTGATGGGATGGGGCTATGGCCACGAGGAAGCTCCATCCATGCGTCTATGGCTTACAGCTCCCTCACATGTCCTATAGAGGTGACGGGACCGGAGTGAAATCACATTCTGTGTCCCGACACCTCTACAGGGCGCGCAAGGGAGCTGTTCAAGCAATGCACATATGGATGGAGCACCATCACAGCACAGCAGCCCACAGGCTGAGGATTCACTCCAGTTCTTGTAAAGTAGGGAGACTGGGTGGATCTTAAAAAAAAACAAAAACATTTTTGGAGTGTGTATGTGTGTGAGAATGTCTGTGAGTGTGTGAGATTGTGTCTGTGGTTGTGTGTGTCTGTCAGTGTTTTTGAGGGCCCGCTTACACTAGTACAGTGCATTAATCGCATAGCACCGTGCGATTAACCAACTGTACCACGCAATCGCACCTACCGTGCATTCTGTTGTGGGAGGTGTGTTGCGTGTCCAATCACACCTCCCACCCACAGTTCGTACGCCCACACTGGAATGCATGGTACCCTAATGCTTTGCATTCCATTGCGTTTCATTGCGACTTGGGTCGCAACTTAATGACCAAGGACAAATGTGGGTCCTGAGGTTACACAGGTTGAGAACCACTGCCCTAGAGTGTATGAAGCATGCATATTTTTAGTCCCCTAGTGCATAATTTTACTTTTACCAACATTAAACCTAATTTGCCAAATAGATGCCCTATCAAACAGTGCATTCAGGTCTGCTTGTATGTTGGAGACTTCTTATATGCATTGTATTCCACTACATAGCTTGGTGTCATCTGCAAACACAGAAATAGTACTTTAAATCCCAAACTCTATATCATTATAAATAGATTAAACAGTAAGGGGCCCAACACTGAACCTTGGGGGACACCACTAACAACCTCAGACCATTCAGAGTATGAATCATTGATCACCACTCTCTGAATACGGTCTTTAAGCCAGTTTTCTATCCAATTAGTATCTGAATGCTCTATACCTACAGACCTTAACTTATACATGAGCCGCCCGTGGGGAACTGTGTCAAATGCTTTTGCAAAGTCCATATACAGTATACTTGACTAGCCTTACAAAGGGAGCCTACAAGGTTCATTAAACAGCTTTGAAGAGACAGCTGAACATTAACCTGGTGCAAGCTGACAATGTTTTGGATATATCTGTATCTGGCAAATTTGGTTCAGTCAGCTTAGATCTTAGTTTGAAGAATTTGTAAATTTAATTGATCTTAATTGCTGCCAGTCTTTGGTTCAGTTGCTGTCCTTCACTACTATATGGCCGGTAGAACCCAGAGAGCACAGTACCAGAGGTGTAGGAACAAGATTTCACCTGGGCCCCTGTCCCTAAGGTTCTTAAAGGGTCCACTTGGACAGGTAACATTAAGGACTGGGAGTCATGTTAATTGCAGGTTGCATTAAAGAGGTTGGTAAATGTCAAGCCTGGAGATACGAAATTGAAGTTCAGGGACTCATGGTCATATATCCGGCTTTTATGCTTCCTAGCTGTTCATAATTCACACGAATAGTTTGGAATCATGACAATTCTCTGTTGATAAATGCTTACTATACCGTAAATAAAGTAGATCACTTATGCATGAAGGATAATTCTTGATAATTGTTGCAATCCTCTGTGTTATAATATCTGTATGGACACACTTCTGGAGTCAATTGAGTAATTATCATTGGTGCACATGGACATCTAGTCCCTTGTTGATTTTAAAATCTGTGCCTGTGGCACTTGGGTACTTCTGTCTGATGTCAGCTTTTTGGCTGCACAGGTTCTTCTTAACTTCCTACAGTAGCAAGAATAAAGTGGAGGTTTACCCTAGAAATATTTTATGAACATTAAACAGCCATATAAGATATGTACCTTGATAAATACATAGTGCCATATTTGACTTCTGTCCGTGCTCCAATTGTCCAGCAATCAGCACTGGGAACTGCAGGCCATTTACCAGCAACGCCATGCAACTCATGTTGCATCTCATCCCACCTTCTGGTATTTACGCCGTTGACAGCACCAGAGCACAGAGGAAGCGTTTCCTAATCAGGATCTGCATTCACAAGACGTAGATGGCAAGGGGGAGGGGCCTGAGTGACACCATGAGTTTAATGCTGTTGCCTTTAAATGGCCAGCAGTTTCCAATGCTGGATGCTGGTCAACTGAAGCACGGAAGTCAAGCATAGTACTCTGAATTTATGAAGATACATGTGTTATATGGCTGTTTGATGTCCACAGAGTAATTCCAGCGTGATCTTCCACGTTAAATGCTAAAATTGGTGTTGCTATCGGTCTACAGGGTGGAGTCTTTGGGTCTACAGGCTAAATTTGAGGATACTGGGCCTAGGCTTACCCCTACCAGGAATGGTAACGGGGAGAGCTTAAAAGCTATCATGAGCCGAGATTCCCGTGATTGGTACACAAGCCAACCATAAGGAAATTGTTTATTTTCATACTGTTTACAGCCACTAAAAATATTTTTTAGCAGTTAATATGTACACACTATGTTTTGTACACTTGAATGTGTCACAGTTTGCTCTGTGAATCACAGTTTATGCATCATATCAGCCTACACCTGCGCAAAGTGATACCACATACATAAGGAGGGGTGGTAATATAACCAGCTTTATGAGTACTATTCTCTACCTTCTTGTCATAACTCATTTCTTGTCCCAATGAAATATTTAACTTAAAGGGTATCTATGGCCCAAAACTAAAAATAAATCTGCATTTCTATATTGAATTTCCATAAGTTGTATCACACTCCTAATAACCATATTGATTTAGAAATTGGTAAACATACTTACCCATAGGATCTACTTTCCTAATGCACTGACACAGTTTACTTCGCCTTGTGATTGCTTTGATTGCATTATAAAATCATAGCTAGTATGTATTCCTATTCAGAGGCGTAACTAGAACCCTCAGGGCCCCGGTGCAAGAAAACCATAAATAAGGATAGATATGCTGGGACTTTACAACTCCTTTAAAGGAAGAGATGTGCAAAGCCATTGTTTCTGCAATCACCCAAATCTGCCCATGTACGGTTTATCATAGGATTGGATATCGTTCTCTGGTTTTATTTTAATGAGCATCTGCCAAAATCAGCAGTGATCTAAAAAAGGGGTCCCTTGGACCTCATTAATATGGAGCTTCTTTCTCCTTCCTCCTTTGCAGCTATTATATCATTTGTGAGATCATGTACAGATGTTGGACATGAAGCCCTGGTTTGTAGTCAGTGTTCCAATTTATCCCAAAGGTGTTCAGTCGAGTCGAGGTCAGGGCTTTGTGAAGGCCACTCAAGTTCCTCTACAACAAACTCATCAAATCATGTCTTAATAGAGCTAGCTTTGTGCACAGGGGCACAGTCATGCTAGAATAGAACAGGGTCTTACCCATAATGTTTCCACTGCTGGTTATGTGTTTAGATGAAGCACTGGGATCTTGAGGAATGCTGAATTAAGTTTTACTTGCTTAGCAGGACATTACATGTATGTACACAGGAATACAGCATTTTCAGGAAACATATATACAGATAGAAGTTCCATGTGTATATCATAGATAAGTAAGCATAGAGTTTAACATTGCACTGCAGCGCCATCTAGTGCTCAAAAGACATAGTTACAGTATACGCTGGTGTTTGCATTATATAACAGCCACAAGGTTGAACGAGCACAGTCGTCTAAAATAGCTTTGTATGTTGTAGCATTAATACAACACCTACATTTTTGGATGGGTGTCCACATGGCAGAGCTTTTAGAGGGTGTCCAAATACTTTTGACCATATAAGTAGGTGTGATAGTCTGGCTTCCACATTTCTATTTACATCACCGTTCTACTTCCCTATTCAGAATAATTAATGATAGAGTGTTGGGTAATGCACAACCTGCCACAAAATAGGCAATTGCCAATCAGAATGTACAGAGACATAATGTGCATGTGTAGGCTTCAAAGGCATGTAGGGAACTGGAATGGGGTTTGGTGGTATTTCTTTTGGGGGTATTCAACCACCACTGGGGTTTTTTTTACTATATAATGAAAAAAGTACCGAAAATGTTGAAAAACAAAACAGTTTTCCCTACGTTATGTCATAAAACATTTATTATTACCCAAATTTTTGGTAAAATATAAAAGAGAGTGTCACGTCGGGTAAATAGACACCAAACATGTCAAGCTTTAAAATTGCTCAGGGGGCCCTTGACCAATTCCAGTTTTGCTCACCACTTTAGCTGCCTTTATCTCTGAATCTGCTGATCATTTTAACATCCATTTTTCACTGAAGCTAACCTTTACCAATGCATTTTTTATCCCTATGCTTGCATTGCCGAGAGCCGTGGCAGGTTTACTTCCTTATTTGAAATAAACATTTTGCAATAGGTACTCCACTCAATTAATTCTACCTTTTGCACTGGAGGATTTAGATAATCGTTAGGAATGGGAAGTCTAGTGACAGATGCTTTTTAATGTAGATAAATGCACATCTAGGCATTTGGCTAGTCAACCTAAGTAGGTTAAATAAATGTCAAGTGCAGCGAGGACGGGTCGAACGTTTGATGCGAGCTTTTGATAATACATTAATGGAAACATATTATCTAAGTGTCAGGGATGGGGATGATAAACTGGCTGTTGATTGCAGGACTAGCAAACAAGGTTTTCTAAAAAAAAAAATGAAAGAAAACACATTAGCAACTTTAGGGTAAATAATAAAGATGTTTTTTAAAGGGTATGTATACTATATCAGTAAGTTATAATATAAACTTTAACATGGTAATGTCATTTTGAAAGTCATGTTTAGTATTTTTGAAATCTGGAGCCTTCAGTTAAAATAAAACTTTGTATTCCTGCCATGAAGGTCCCTCTTCAAGCACTTCCTGCTATAGGGTAGCAGCATTTTGTGCCTGACTCCTAATTGTCTGCAGATAGCCCAATGCCATCAAGAGGTTTTACGCACAGAGCCATGCTCCTACACAGCCTCCTTCATTACAGGAGCCCTCGCTAACAAACTCTGAGTAAGAGGGATCAGGTGACCTGCATCTTCTGAGAGTACATGGGCCAGAGCAGTCAAATACCAGTTCTGACATCTGTTACATTGGTGGGTGTCTAATCTCTGACACCAACCAACACCAGAGCTTAGACAAGCCCTGCATCAGGGTAGCAAAGAGGGGGTGTAGTTGAAAAAGTATGCACTATCTGCTGATACGGTCCTTTTTCTCTCATTGGGCAAAGTGACAGTATCTTTTGGCATTCTTTTTTAATTCATTTACTGTTCCTTTACCAAAGTTTTATTCTGGAAAAACATGTCTGTGAAAGATTTTAGAATGGGCCCAAGGACCCCATTCCACTTAAGTAGAGTCAATATACATGGACGTAACAGAAAACCGAACACAATAGGTGTTGATCTGAGTTAAAGGAGAACTATGAGGTGAGTGATTTTCACTCATCCTCATAGTTCTAGCCTACCTGTGACAATGAAACTGTCACAGGTTGGCTCGGTAGATCGGGAGGTGAGCGAACACATACCGTCGTTCGCTCACTTCTCGATCCTGTCATAGCAGAGAGCCGTGACAGGGGAGGGACTGGATTCCCCACTCCCCGCTCCGATCCTCCAGCGCTGACTGGTGGAACGGACGGGGGAGGGGGCGGGTACAGATGGCTCTGCCTCTAGATAGGCAGAGCCAGCTGTCACTCACGCAGCTGGGCGGATCCAGACATAATTGTTGGGATCCGTTTCAGCTGCGGCGTCCCAGTATACCGCGAGCTGTAGCTGTAGCTCGCGGTATACTGAGCTTAGGGTGACGGGAGGACCCTAGTTTGTGTCCCCCCGTTACCCTTGGGAGAACTATGGGGAAAGCCCTGACCCCATAGTTTTCCTTTAAATAAAAGAACAAAAGGTACTGTATATAGTAAATGCGATGGTGCTACATTAGAAATAACTGCTATTTATCAACAAACGCTAGACACATCTTAAGGAGCAATGCCACAGAATGTCAGATAGTGGCTACATAAATTATAATGGAGGCCTGCATATAAAGCTCTCTAGCAGTAGTCTTCAAACTGATGCTTGTGGGCCGGATTCAGTCATTTGCTTACATTTTACTGGCCCTTGGGCCCTATTCCTCCCACTGACACCAACAATTAGGAACTATTTTTCCCACTGAATCCAACAATTGGGAATTATTCTTCCCACTGACACCAACAATGGGGGACTATTCCTCCAACTGACACCAACAATAAGGAACTAATTCTCCCACTGACACCAACAATGAGGAACTATTCCTCCCACTGACACCAACAATGGCGAACTATTCTTCCCACTGACACCAACAATGTGGAACTATTCCTCCCACTGACACCAACAATGGGGAACTATTCTTCCCACTGACACCAACAATGGGGAACTATTCCTCCCACTGACACCAACAATGTGGAACTATTCCATCCACTGACGCCAACAATGGGGCATTATTTCTCTTCCCTCTGACCACAGGTGCCAGGTCTTTTTTTACTCCCACTGGCCACAACCGGTCCCCCGACAATCATAAAGACAGTGAACTGGCCCTTGTTTAGAATGTTTTGGGACCTTTGCTCTATAGCAATGAAACTTTGAGTGTCAGCTACAAAAGAAGAGTATAGAGGACCTGTTCCTTTGATGGAAAAGAAGGAAATGGTAAATAGAGAAGAATGAAGAAAATGATGTTAGCTAAAACAGAAGGGGGGGGGGGGGAAGACACATGGAAAAAATGGGTAAAGGAAGAAGGGAATTAGGGGGAACCCCAGTGGCTGCCAAGGAAGGGGAAGAGGATCAAGAAGTAGGGAAAGTAGAGATCCGTCAAGGGTTACGAAGGGAAACGACTATGGGGTCTAGAGTATAAGCAGGCAGGCAGTATGTTTTGAAGGTGGAGAGTAATTAAAAGTAATTTACTGTTCATTGGCTCAATGGGGTTGAATTACTAAAGACATATAGGCTGTTTGTTTTGCAAGGGAACTTTTTCTTAGCTTAGTGAATGGGGTAAAGCTTTGCTGACTTCCATTATCCAATCATGTGCAAGCAAAAATTATTTTTTATAAGGTTTTTTAACTTTTCTTGTACATGATTGGGTATTCTTTGCAAATTGAATTTTCACCACATTCACTATGCTAAGGAAAAGTGCAAATTATCTTGCAAAGTGAACAGCATATTTGCCTTTAGTAAATAAACATCAATACCTTTACTGGAAGTCCGTTCCAAGCATCCACTACTCATTGTTTTGCTTAATGCCACTGCTCTTTGCTTTTGCAAATTATGTGGTTTCATTTTTTTAGTAGAAGACACAAAACGCATGCGTAACCTACCTAGGAAGTCCTGCGTTCCCCTGGATAATTTCAAGTGTTACATAAACAGAACTGACAATTCCTTCCTGGGCCTGAACAGTAACAGCTGGTGTTGTATAAATAACATTTTCTCTTTCTCCCCGGAGATAAGAAATTCTGTCCTCTCTCTCGCAGCTCGAAGCAGGACAAGTGCGCTGAACACAGCTCGGCAGAAACTGGCAATGGATATATAAATATATATGAAAATATTTCTTTTAGCCTTTCTTATGAAAAAAACATGGATCGATGATATAGGAGAGGTTCTATGGAAAGTGACAGAAAATTGAATTATAGGAAACAATGTTCAGAAGTACAAGGATGAAATCCACATAAAGCGAGGCCGTATGGGGCAAAAAACACATAATTGCATTGCTCTGTACAGGGATTGGATTGCAATGATAGCTTGACTCCTGAATATGGGTACCAAGTCATTCTAGGTTAAGGTCTGACAAGGATCAGGGGCAAGGTCTCTCTTGGCTAGTAGCAGTTTAAGCATAATATATGTATGAATTTAAAAGAATGAAAAACTGGCTCTTTCAGGTTACTACGAACATAGCTAAGGGCAGTCGATCAAAATAGCAGTCCATAGTTGTGGATGACAACCATTTTTAATAGCACTGAATGGTTAGGTGCAGCCACAAAATAGTTCTGTTTCACGGAGATGAGCTTAATG
Source organism: Nanorana parkeri (assembly GCF_000935625.1). Lineage (NCBI taxonomy): Eukaryota > Metazoa > Chordata > Amphibia > Anura > Dicroglossidae > Nanorana > Nanorana parkeri. The sequence goes on from NW_017306812.1 coordinate 286,138, forward strand.
GCCCTCTTCTAGTGTCTGGTTCTGTTTTTGGTAAATGGGCTCAATGACCATCTGCTTTCTTGTTTTCTGCACCCAACTCTGACCACGTAGCTTAGGGCAATTGTCCAGAATAGTATCCTATAGTTGTTGATGACAAAGCTGTTTAATACCATTAAAAGGTTAGGTGCTCCCACAAAATAGTTCAGTTTCTGGTTCAGAGATTAGCTGAATGGCCCTCTTCCTTCTTGTGTTGCTTTGGGACAGTGGAGTGAGATTTCTGTACCCAACTTTGACCACCTAGCTGAGGGCATTTGACCTGAATAGTATCCATAGTTGTGGATGATAATCATTCTTAATACCATTGAAAAGTTAGGTGCACTCACAGAATAGTTCACTTTCTATTTCACAGATATCGGCTGAATTACCCTTTTCCTTCTTGTGTTGTTTAGGGACTGTGGGGTGAGATTCTGCAGCCAACTCCGACCACCAAGCTGAAGGCAATTAACCAATATAGTCGCCCATAGTTGTTGATGATGATCATTTTTAATACCATTAAAAGGTTAGGTGTAGGGTTGCACAGATACCTGACCACAGGTGCCAGGTCTTTTTTTACTCCCACTGGCCACAACCGGTCCCCCGACAATCATAAAGACAGTGAACTGGCCCTTGTTTAGAATGTTTTGGGACCTTTGCTCTATAGCAATGAAACTTTGAGTGTCAGCTACAAAAGAAGAGTATAGAGGACCAAGTACAGTACTCGGTACAAGTACGGGTACATGTACCGATACTTTTGAGCTCCAAGACTAGACTAGAGAAAAATTAGGAGGAAGCTGTCATTTGTAAGGAGCACACGGAGCTCCTGGGATTTGTACATCTCCGTTTTAATGTACGATTTTGTTTTTATAAATATAAATAAAGGGATGCACTGATACCAGTTTTGCGAGTACAAGTACTGGTACTTGCCGAGTACTTACAAGTACGAGTACTGATACATTTTTGTTTATTGTCATGTGACAGTTTTTCTAAAACAATATCGACTAATGATTTCAGGACAGTGGTGGAGTGCCAGAGCCAGGCCCCAGCTGCAACCGCTGCAACCCTGGTAGTTCTCATGAAAATGCCAAGTATCTGCACTGGTACTCGAAAAGTATCTGTGCATCCCTAGTTAGGTGCACCCACAAAATAGTTCAGTTTCTGGTTCACCGAGATTGATTGAATGGCCTTCTTCCTTCTTGTGTTGTTTAGGGACTGTGAGGTGAGCTTTCTGCACCCACCTCTGACCACATCCAACAGCCATTATGAGAAATCTTGCTTTCCTTCCTGAATATGTCCATTGGAGTCACACGAAAATTTGCACCTCAAGTGGGTGATTTAGTCAACTAGTGTTCACCCATCACATGACATACCAGAGTTTAATTCAGCCTTAAAAGAAAGATAAATGCAACCTACGTTAAAGAGGACCTTTGCTATATAAACTGGGCCTGAAAAGTCAATCAGGGGAAAGGCTTACAAGGCCACACTGGTAGAGGAGTAGGGCTTTCTTTCCTTATACAGAGCTGCCCCCTGAATGACTAGGGATTCAATGACTGGTGGGCAGGGCCGGTGCTGGGATTGTAGTCAAGGTGGGCAAGGTGCAATTTTGCGCCTCCCGACCCCCACCCCCTGTAAAAACAGGGCATTTTGACAAGTATTGTACTTGTCAAAATGCCCCGATGTTTGTGCTATAGTTTTTTATTTTTTCACTTACCTTCGGTGCGGAGAGCAGCGGCAAGTCAGCGCTGGTCCGGTGGGAGGAGCTCCAGGTGGGGTCCTAATTTAGCTGGCCGGCGACTGCCTGAGGTGCCGCGCGTGTCGGGATCCTCAGGCAGTCGCCGGCCAGCTAAATTAGGACCCCACCTGGAGCTCCTCCCACTGGACCAGCGCTGACTCGCCGCTGCTCTCCCGCACCCAATGTAACAAAAAAAATATAGAGCAAACATGGGGGCATTTTGACAAGTACGAATACTTGTCAAAATGCCCTGTTTTTTCCGCCTTCACCCTGCAGCGCCCGCCTTACTTGCCTTGTGCTAGCGCCGGGCCTGCTGGTGGGGTTATGATAACAAAGCAATAGGAGAGGTCAGGGTAGCACATATACACAGAATGAATAAAGCAGAAGCAGGGAGATCCTTGAATTGTAGGTCCTTAGCTATAGCTACCTCTATAGCAAAGAGAACAATGAGCAACACACTATTAACCTTAATAAATCTTATTCCAAATCTGGTGTGACTAGCTGTCAGAGTTAGCTGTGCTTTGAATGATCTCACGCTGCAGATACTCAGCTATGGGGCTCAAGGCACATGACAAGAAGTCATTTTGAAGGCAAAAGGAACATTTTTCAGGATGCTGCTTAGGCACAATTAACATTTCTAGATGTTGCCTATAAGAAAGCAGATCTTCATTTTTTTAGTTACATCTTCTTTGATGGCTTGTGTTTGAGGTACATCTGAGAAGTGCTTGAGACGCATTGACCATTCTTTCATGATGCATTTCTATTGACTTGAATACCACAAGGGGGACCATGGCAAAAGCAACAGGAAGTGCAAACAAACACTGTTCCAAACAATCCAAATGAAAATTCAGACATTGCATTCCAGGTACACTAAACCTAAATGTTAGTTCCAGGCAAGCATCTACATATACAATTTTAAGAATTGTTTGACTATCTCAAAAATTTGTATATGAAAGTGTATCCTCCAATGTTTTATTGATTCCTGCTGTGCCTTGCCCTCCCTACTGCCTTTGCCACGCTACCTTCTGGATTGCAGTGGATTTTGCTTTAGTTAGAATGTGTCAGAGCTTGGGTGAGGAGTTCTTGCTAGCATAGCTAATGGATGATTCGCTGCAAAAGGTGCCTCCCTGAGGAGATTGTCAGTTTGATCAGGCGAACCCTTTAAGCAATTGAGGGTAAGTCCACTTAAAACTGACGTTTGGCTTGGAAGGAGAACACAGCCAACTGGTAGGGACAGTTTCCTGTGGGTTCAAAAAATGTGCTGCAGTACTACAGTAATTGGTGGCCATGGTAAAAGGAGGGTGTTGTGCTATAGAATACGTTTTTTTGTAACAGAACTTTCCACATAAATATGTTAAGAATTCAAGCGTGTAAGGTGTGAATTTAAAACAAAGAAGTACTTTATCGTCTCTGATCAAAATCTGATTGGAGGAGTATCTCCACTCAGAGCCACCAGTCCAATACATACAGTATGTGTATTGGCATAGAGGCAAATGGCGTCCTGACCCTCAATCCAGACCTTTAATATTCCAGGAGGTTTCTTTCTTGAGTAGACCTAAGGAAACCTCAATATGGCATGTTTATCAGCTAGAGCTTTTCATGCTCACAAGTTTGTAGTATTATGCGAGTTATTATTATCTGAAAGTGTGTATATGTATGTATATATATATAT
>NW_017306812.1:291554-295191 GCF_000935625.1 Nanorana parkeri
TATATATATATATAAGTCACAAGTTGGACCCCCCTTTGCCATCAGAACAGCCTAGGAATTTTGGTAACTGCTGAGTTAATTTGTCAGTTACTCATTCCTTCTGCAAACTTTCCATACTAACCCATCCTAAACCCTAATGTAACCCTTTGGAATGTATAATATATCTTCAAAGTTTGTGGACACCTGACCCTCCCGACACACATCATCTGTGTATTTAACTGTTTACCGGAAGTTGAGCTTTAGTTTTTTCCTGGTACTTGCTGTATAGTATATGGATTGACATGTTATTATAAAATTCAGGAGCCAGTCTGTCCATCCAGGAGCCATCAGGATGTTGTTTAGGAGCCAACTCCATTGACAGCAACTAGAGAAAACCTGAAAAGTTGGGCACCAGCTGTAATTTTTAAGTAGAGTTGGCTACCTGGCTCCTTGGTAAAAAAGTTTTTGACCTGGATCTAGATATTAGGTGCCACACCCCCTGGTAAGTAGTATGCAGAAAAAATGTCTTCTGCATACCTGGCTCCTTGGATTTGCTCTGGCACAGTATATGAGTCTAAATGCTTTTCTCTCTTGGCTACTGGGTCAGGAGAGCAATTCCACTGCCCCCACCTCCACCTAGGTTAGTGTTTATTCATTACAGGTACTTATATAGCCGGCTGCACACTAGATTCCCCTGGAGTAGTCTGTAGCCACATCACTGGTGTCCCCCGTTTTACCTAATCACAGGCTTATTCTTAGATCATCCCTATGACTAAGCCTGCAATTGGGTGAAACTCTTTAGAGGGGGTGGACCTTGGGTGGGACACCAGTGATGTGATACAAGCTTCAATAAACTACTCTAGAGGAATCTGGTGTGTGGCCAGCTTTTCGTCTGTTTGAATGGGCTCATGGAGTGAGCATGACAGGGTAAGGCACAGCCGTCCTATGACCCAACCACCCACTGCTGACTACAACCCTTAACCCCTCCATGACCCATGCCCACCTTAAATAATGGAACAACTCGCTCATTCCTTTCCTGAGCCATGGCAGAGCAGTGCTTCTTTTGTAGGTATTTATATAGCATTGAAAATGTGCACAATGCTTTACATAGGAGCCAATTAACCTGGCAGCATGGCTTTGGAGTTTGGTAGAAAACCCAAGCAAGAACATGCAAACTCTTTGCAGATAGTGTCATGGTTGGGAATCAAGCCAAGGACCTCAGTGCTGCAAGGCAGGAGTGCTAACCACTAAACCACATCTAAATGTTTTTTTCCTATCCCTATCTGTTTTGGTGCAATGCCTATGGGTTTAGGGGCTAGTATTAATATCAGTTAATAGGCTCCTTTCCTATAGAGATAAGATCCTATACCTGGTGATAGGATTGTATCTCTGTATGTACCTAACTAAGCTGGCATGGGGGAGGAAAGGAGACAGGTAAAAAAAAAAGAAAGTTTACAAAGCAGTTTCGGTAGATCCAAAGCCAGCGAACATTGTTACATCAGGCAAACTGCCAGTGCCTTGGCAATTCATTCTGGCACTGTCAAAATGTATATAATCTGCATGCAATAACGCTCATTTAAATGGAATAGCAGAGAAGAGATGAGCTATATGTTTTTGCAACCGATTAGAAGGTAACAACCAACTCCAATGCTGACATCAATGAATCACAGTAAATTATACTCCAGTGGCTCCAAGCTCAGCGTTCCACAAGAAAATAATAACATTGTTCATTAGAATTATATATGTACATACAGTGGTATTGCTCACTCCTTGCAGCAATGTAAAATGAATCCGGTTTCCAAGAAATAGCATAGTTGCAAAAAAAAAAGATACGGCCAGAGGGTCTGTTTGGTTATGATAATGTTTCAGCGAGTTCTCTAGATTTATATTTTCCCTTTATACACTTTGTAGCCAAACGTTTATGGAGACCTGAGTTCCACAAGTTAATGAGATGCTTGAACATCCAATTCCAAAACCATGGACATTAATAAGGAGTTGGTTCTGCCACTGCAGCTACAACATCCTCAAGTCTTCTGGGAAGCCTTTCCTAAAGATTTTGGTTGGTGTCTGTGGAAATTTGTGCTCATTCAGCCAGAAGAGCATTTGTTAGTTCGGGTGCTCATGTTGGATGAGAAGACCTGGCTCACAATTGGTGTTCCAATTCATCCTAAAGGCTTTCAGAAGGGTTGATGTAAGGGTTCTGTGCAGAGTGCAGACCACTTGAGTTCCTCTTCACCAAACTCGTCAAACCATGTCTGTAGAAGCTGGCTTTGCATACAGGGGAACAATCATACTGGAACAGAAAAGGGCCTTCACCAAACTGGTGTGGCGTCCACATCATTTTGGCCAACTAGTACAGAGAAAAGGGCCTAAACCAACACTGGACAAATACCATGAACCATATAGCCAATGCTCCTTAAAAATTATATCGGGTACGAGTACGATTAGCTGGGAAGCCGTCTCCATGCTCCCTCCTCACCAGGTGACGAGGAAGCATGGGGCCATCTTTCTGGCCAATCAGGAAGCCTGGGGGTGGGTATTGACTCACCGCCAGGCTTTCTGATTGGCCCACCAATCAGGAAGCCAGGTGACAAGTCATTGCATGGTGCCTGGCTTTCTGATTCGCCAGGAAGACAGCTCCATACTCCCTCGTCACCAGGTGAAGAGGAAGCATGGAGCCAGCTTTCTGGCCAATCAGGAAGCCGGGGGCGAGTCATTACACGCTGCTCGTATTCCTGATTGGCCGGGAAGCCGACTCCATGCTCCCTCGTCACCAAGTGACAAGGGAGCATGGAGCCAGCTTTTTGGCCAATCAGAAACCCAGAGGCCGAGACTTTACCCAGCCCGGCTCCCTGATACTGGAAGTTCTGGTATCAGGATAGGCATCAGGAGCATTTGGGCGAGTACAAGTACCATATACTTGCCCAAATACTCAGTATCGGCATCGATTCTGATACTAGTATCAGTATATGTGCAACCCTAAATAATAATAATAATATATCAATGATGTATCTATAAATACGGAGCTGCATTAATGTGTGTCTTTTCTATCTGCCTGGAGTTTAAAGGGGGCAAAAATAACTAACAAATATCAGCTCGCTAAAAGTACACCGTTCTTTTAAAGTCAGTGAAAACACAAGGAAGACCCAACCGCTCCCCTTTGTTCTTTGACAGAACAATAGACAGCAAGGTGGCCTCATAAAAAAAATCCCTATGATTTATCTCTCTTATTTCTTTTACTTCTTCTAACTGATCGCGGAGCAATACTTTTCAAGCTCATAAAAAGAAAAACAATAAAGATATACCGAACAGGACAATATAAAAAAGAAAAGAAGAAGTATGGTGAGAGTATAATTTGTGCAGCCGGTCCCTAGGTGTATCTTTTTTAGGTGGCATATTGAGTACGGCCATTTTTCTTGGAGACGCACGTAAGGTTGACAGTGGAAAGAAACTGCTCCCGGAGATTACTAGCTCCTTGTAAATTAGAACCCCGCTTAGGAGATTTGCTGGTCATGAGATGAAAATGATTTTCAATCACTTTGGTCATTGCGGGATTAAAAATGAGGATGCAGAGATTAATGGCCTGTTTTGACTAATCCATTAAGCCTTTCAGTTCTCTTAAATTGACTAAACCAATACGGTATTAGCGAAAGGCAGT
>NW_017306812.1:295205-309646 GCF_000935625.1 Nanorana parkeri
CCCCGAGGGCTGTGTTAAACAGACCTGTGTAAATGTTACCAAAGAGCACGACGGCTGCGTCCGTATTGAATCCGGCTGTATAATAATGGCATCCAATTAAAACTACGCATGGCTGGCCACCATTTCTATTATTTTGTGGTCTGGCGATATGAAATAAATAACGGGCAAGGGACTCGTGTAACTAGGAACGGTTTATGGGAACGGACAGATAGTTGATGTTTAATTACAGAGATACAATTATGAAGCCCGGAGAAGAAGTTGACCTTTTTTTTCATTAATATCTCAATATCTGCTAATGAGAGAGAAGGCAGGGAGGGGGACACGGGACAGGACGACAGTCATTCTGCTTGCTCGGCACAGGAATGAATAGCTATGCATTACTTCTGCAAAAAAAGGGTCTTCGAAGAGCAAAGTTGTCAAGAAACGAAAATTGCTTTGCAAACTATGATAGATAGGGGGAAAATGTTCACATGGGTAGTCATAGGCAGCCGCCTTTCAAAAGACTGGTTTTATCGGGTACAGGAGAATGGTTTGAAAGGGAATTTGTGGCCAAGCTACAGGCATTCAAGTATTTGCATTTTTTTATTATGTCATCACTGACCTCTGTAGTTGCAGGCATTGTAGAGCAATTCATCTCCAAAGTTTATAGTAGAAGCAATGAAAGCATGCATGTCCACCCTCTCATTGGCTAAGCTTCCTCTGCTCCCCCCTCCCAGAATACCCTGCCCTGTGTTTACATCAAAGATTAGAATGCTGCTAAGTCACTTCTGGGAGAGGGGAAAAGGGTGAGGTGAGCTGCTGAGTCAATGCTGGGGGGGGAGAACAGGGTGAGCCGAGCTGCTGAATTACTGTTTGAAGGGGGAGTTTAGCCGTTGAGTCATTGCTAGGAAGGGGGGGGGCAGAGGGAGCTGAGCTTTGGGGTCCTACGTTTTAGATTGTAAGCCTTCACGGACAGGGCCCTCCTTACCATCTTGTCTTGAATTGCATTGTGAATGTAATGTCTTCCCTATATTGTAAAGCGCTGCGCAAACTGTTGGTGCTATATAAATCCTCTATAATAATAATACTGCGAGGAATGGTGCAAGGTGGGATAAGCCACTGCTGGAGGGGAGCAGAGGGAGCTGGACTGCTGAGTCACTGCTGTGAGTGGGGAGCAGGGGGGAACTAAGCTAAGACACCGCTGGCAGGGGAAGCTTAGCCATTCGTTGAGTCACCGCTGGGATGGGGCATCAGGAGGAGCTGAACTGCTGTTTATTCACTGCTGGGAGGGAGGAGCAGGGAAAGCTAAGCTGCTAAGACATTGATGGCAGGGGGAACCTATCTGGTGAGTCATTGCTGGGAGGTGGAAGTTGAGCTGCTGAGAAAATGACTGAGAGCTTCAGTTCTTCTGCTGTAAGGATGAATTTCTCTGCAAGCACAGAGGTGTAGGAGGGCTTATTCTAAAGTATATTTACTGCGTGTTCAGAATATATTAATACTTGAATGATTATATTGATTAATGATAATAGCCCGGCCACAGATTCACTTTAAGGTTAAAAGCCACCCGCACCCAACACGGATATAGTAATTGTGGGTGGCGACTGGATGTTTAAACCTCAGTGTGTCTACTGTGACTCCGACAAGAGAGTAATAGAGTTGTATCTCTCAGCTAGATTACACAACAATTAGCTTAGTCTTTTTTTATTTATTTTACCAATTTGTACATCATTTGATGCACTTCCTGGTTCAGTGGCCTCAACATGGCCCCTAGCGGAGGCAAAATCCTGGCACCCTGCACTTACAGTATAATGACTCATCGGTGGCACTTTCTGCATTATTGAGATCTGCCCAGTGCCAGAATAGGTGAAAATGACCCAGCATGGTTCACCACATGGCCAGCGTTAGGACACTCGAGAAAGTTAACCTGCTGTTGGTGTACTCCCCTCACTTGCTGTCTTCAGCAGGACAGGATGTAGGGTAAATCTCTTTCTAACAGAGCCAAGGTAGCAGTAAAAACCTGAAATGGAATGCAGTTCTTCCCCACTCTATCCAACCCTAAGAACTTCAAGCCTATGGAGACACAACATTGTCTATCTGCGATTTCAATTCAAGGTGATCTTTAATCTTTTGTTTACAGAAGTGTCACTTTACTGTGCGGCTAAACCGCGATATGTTTGCGCATATCCAAACAGGCGGTGATGGATTTCCCATTAAGCTAAAAACTTTATGTCAGGAAATGCAATTATACTGACATGTAGGATTTTAATAGTGTAAGCGAAGCCGTTGACCTTTCCAGCGTTTCGTTAACTAGTCAAGCTTTTCACCCATTGTATGTGTAATGTATGTGCAAAAGGCACCTCTGACGGGAGCAGGCAAACATTCTGTTGATGTAAATGCGTCCTCAATCAGCCATGAAACGACTTTCAATTACGGCGAGCTCCGCCCGGGGACGCTTTATTCAAGTAACGAGGGCTAAACGATGGCAAATCGCTATTAATCACCATGGGATGCCTGATCCTTAATTGATTATCATTATTGGGGATTATGTTTGAATTTCTTGCAATCACTGTAATGCTTCAATCCCCATTTTAGTTTCAAGTAGATGTAAACCCAATCAGTGAAATCTCACAGAAGCTTTAACATGTTAACGTCGTTTCAAAAGTCATTTTTAATGTTGTTGAATCTGAGGTTTTCATTCAAATAATCCCTGATGTTCCGGCCGTGAATGTCCTTGCTCACGCATTTCCTGCTATAGGGTGACAACACTCGGTTCCTTTTTTCTAGTTGTGCTCCTGTGGTGTCACCCTGTTAAGGGGTCTTCCCATGGAGACAGGGGTGGTGCGGGGGTGCGGCCCGCACCCAGGTGACAGCATTGGAGGTGTGACACCAAAATGACTGACAGTCATTTTGGTGTCATCCCCCTCTGAAAAGTCGGGCACTCGGTCATGGGCGGGGTGTCACCTGGTAACCGCGCCGGGTGACACCCAGCCTCGGGACACCCCTACATGGAGACCACAGTTACCAAGATATGGTCAACTGTTGTCACCCTCGGAAAACCCACCCAGAAAAATGTCATGGACCGAGTGCCCGACAGTATCAGGAGAGAGGAGGGGACCCGGCTGCATACCTTATCCCACCAGGCGACTGTCCCCTCCTCTCTCTTCCGGCGTCCGTCACCAAGATGGCTGCCTGCAGGTATCAAGAAGATCGCCGCGCATGCGCGGTGATGTCACGCCGGGGTGTCACCCGCTAACTGCTCCGGGTGACACCCAGCCTCGGGACGCCCCCATATGGTCCACTGTTGTCACCCTTGGAAAACCCACCCAGAATAATGCCATGCAGCCATCACTGGAGTGCGTGTAGACAGGTCTGCAAAGAGGCTGCAGGAGATCGGCAGCACTGAGATGCAACAAATGAGGAAAAGAAGGTGAAAACAAGTATTTGATGAACAGTTTTTAATGATATACAGCGTTTTAGCAATCTAAATGTTATTTAGTCTACATCTACTTTAATAATGTTGGGGCACCTTAAAGCAACCTTGTCACTTAATTAAAAACGCTCACGCACACACGTATCTGTAAAGAAGAAATGTAGTCATTACCTCCCCTACTGCCAATTGCACTGAATGCTGCTCCGTTCCTAAGACTGTCTGAAGTCTGCAGAAAACACTTCAGGGAATGTCAATCTCCTGGGACCCCCGCAGCTTTCAATGGTTCCTCCTGCTGACCTTGACATCACCACTACCTTCTATAGTGACATGGAGGTCAGCAGGAGGACTCCTTGAGAGTTGCAGAGGACTCAGGAGATCGACACTCCTGGAAGTTTTGATTTCCCAGTGGACCTCACCTACAGATTTTTTAGGAACGGAGCCGCATTCAACACGGACAGCATCAGAGTTTCTTCTTTACAGGTACATGCTCACTTTACAGGCCCCATTCACACCTGAGCACATGTCATGAGATTCCCGAAACGCAATGGCGCTCAAGAAGAAGAGATGTCTCTGAAGGTTCTCATTCATCCAGGTCATGGTATATCTGTAAAGAAAAAGTGAAGGCAACTGGACTTGCTGTATTTTGCTTGAAGGCGTTTCACTGGTCATCCGACCAGCTTTCTCATTTCAGAATTGAGAAAGCTGGTCGGATGACCAGTGAAACATCTCAAATAGAGCAGATATACTTACCTGATCCTTGGTCCCATGGTGGTCAGCGCTCACCATTCTACCCCTCCACTCCGGCTGAGGAATGTCCCTTGGTGTGCTCACATCTAATGCAAGTCAATGAACCTGTATTGGATGTGAGCAGTCCTTAGACCACCAAAGCCAGGGGAAGAAGAGGCTGCAGGGACTGGTCTAGTAGACCGGTGGGACTTAGGATCAGGTGAGTAAATCTTCTTTATTTCACTTAACCAGCACTTAACCCTTGCAGTGCGGGGGTAGCCCTTGTAGTGTGGAGGTAACCTTTGCAGTATGGAGGTAACCCTTATAGTGTGGAGTTAACCCTTGCAGTGTGGAGTTAACCCTGTGAGTGTGGGGGTAGCCCTTGCAGTGTGGAGGTAACCCTTATAGTGTGGAGTTAACCCTTGCAGTGTGGAGTTAACCCTGTGAGTGTGGGGGTAGCCCTTGCAGTGTGGAGTTAACCCTTGCAGTATGGGGGTAACCCTTGCAGTGTGGAGTTAACCCTTGCAGTGTGGGGGTAGCCCTTGCAGTGTGGAGTTAACCCTTGCAGTGTGGGGGTAGCCCTTGCAGTGTGGAGTTAACCCTTGCAGTATAGGGGTAGCCCTTGTAGTGAGGGGGTAACCCTTGCAGTGTGGAGTTAACCCTTGCAGTGTGGGGGTAGCCCTTGCAGTGTGGAGTTAACCCTTGCAGTATAGGGGTAGCCCTTGTAGTGTGGGGGTATCCCTTGCCGTGTGGGGGTAACCCTCACAATGCAGGGGTAATCCTTGCAGTGTGGGGGTAGCCCTTGCAGTGTAGGGTAACCCTTGCAGTGTGGGAGTAGCCCTTGCAGTGTGGAGTTAACCCTTGCAGTGTGGAGGTAACCCTTTCAGTTTGGAGTTAACCCTTGCAGTGTAGAGATAAGATAACTGTTGCAGTGTGGGGGTAACCCTTGCAGTGTGGAGGTAGCCCTTGCACTATGGGGATAACCCTTGCAGTGCGGGGATAACCTTTGCAGTATGGGGGTAATCCTTGCAGTGTGGAGTAGCCCTTGCAGTGTGGGGGGTAACCCTGTGAGTGTGGAGATAACCCTTGCAGTGTGGGGGTAACCCTTGCAGTGTGAAGATAACTTTTGCAGTGCAGGGGTAGTCCCACTGCTGCATTGGTAAAAAAATTTAAATTAAGTTATTTTTTAAATCATACCAAATATGCAGCAGGCAGGACTTTTTTCGACACATCCACAACGCACCCGAACTGCGCGGATATGAACAGAACCGTACTCCGAATTGCCGCGTCCGCTTAGTCACATGAAGAAACTGAACAGTTCAAGCTTTCATTATAGATAATGCCATTGTCGGTAGTGTTCCACAGATTCTTATTAGGAGAGCCGTGGACCAATGTGCTGCCAGAGAGGACGGCTCGGAACAAGCTGTCCTAAATCCATAGCAGGAAGAACACTAATCAAATCAAAGACTCATTTATATTGTTGACTGTGTGCAGAAGGATAGAAAAAAACAATGTAATGTTTCCAGAGAGCTGAGAGATTAATTGCTTTAAGGAGCGCACTATATTTGTGTTTAATTAGATTAAGGTTTCATTTGACGATCGTTGAATGGCAACATCTGCAGTACAAAAGGTGACGAATATCGATAACTATAAAGTATTTGCAGGCTTATGTGGTGAAGGGATGAACAAAAGCCAAAATCCTGTTATTAAATGTTCCTGACGGCTCAGAAGAGCTTGGTTGGCGGCTGCCAGCACTGCTCTATTAAAGGGTCAGTCCAACCATATTTCGGTGTTTTGAAGATGCTGGAGAGCTAGGCCACCGGACATTCACTTCTATCCCTTCTATCTCTCTATCTATACATATGCGGCGTCCATACTGAGGGGTTCCCGGAATCCCCAAATACCTATATTTCGCCTTCTCTAGCCCCCGCTCCGCATTAAAATGCTAATTTGTTTAAGAAGACCTTTCCACTTTCATTCCAAACCTTATTTTAGACCCAGTGACGTCATCCCTGGGTCTCTGTGCTACTCTGTGCAATGCAGGCAGATCATGACTGGTGGGAGGGGCCAGCAGGGTGCCGTACCACACAGCACCCTGCATCAGTACTTGTTTTAAGAGACCTCAGCCCTGCTGCAAGCAGTGGGCTGGCTCTTGGCAGGAGTTATGCAAATACAAAAATGCCTTGATGGGTAGGTGTCAGACTGGAGAAGTGGGCATTCCTAAGTTGACTGTATTTGCATGCAGATCACCCTAGGTAACGCCAACATGTGATACTGAGTCCCCTTGATTGCAAGAACAGAAATCCGGGCCAGTCAGTCGGAGAAGTATAGAGGTAGATGATGCTGGATGTTTATCTGATTTGTGCAAGCTACTAATGCACATTGTGAGTGAGCAATTTCAGTCCAGGAGAGGAGCCATTAAAACTGTGCAAGACTAAAGGGGGGACGAAGTTCATCTTTAAAGAGCAAGTGAAGCAACAGTTGCCAGAAAAATGAGAGCAAGTGAAGCAACAGTTGCCAGAAAAACCACTCAGTATTACTCCCAGCATTTCCTGCAACACTAGACAACAGATTTAACCCTCCCATACCCGGATAGCTCAGTCAGAAGGGATGAGCGCTTGCCGGCTGAATAACCTTTTGTGGAGAATCTGGATCATCCTCAGGATTCCAGGGGAAGCAGCTGTCACTCAGAGCTTCCTACAAGAATCATTACTAGAAACAGATATTTCTGCCGCTGATTATTCGAGTGGATCATGTGAGATCCGTAGTTTAGAGCTGGCGGATTATTTGGTTTTATAGTGTAGGCTTCATAGAGCCACCTGTCCATCTTCCATCCTCCATATCTGTGATCTGTGCTCGGTACTCTAGTTTCAAATAGTTTTTGGTTTAGATGTTACAATGTTTCATAATTACAGTAAATAGTTATATAATAGTTAACGTTGGAGAAAGACACCGCTCCGTCCAGTCCAATGTATGCGTGATGTTGTTTTTTTATTTCTAAATTAACGTGTGTGTCCTTGTGGAACACTATGGATCCACGCCCTAGGCATGTGTCTAATCAGTAGCTAGGAGAGACTTTGACATTTGACAGGTAAAAATGGGGGGTGGGCTTAGTTCAGGGGTTTAATGTGGACTTAGACAAATGTTGAGGCCCTATGAACAGCCTGGGCTAAGGATCCTAAGGGGCCCCACAAGAACAATGGTCTGGAAATGATAGCAAGTTTGGAAGCTTGGGTGTTGTTAAAGCGATGCCAGGTTTGCTTTAGGAAGTTGCTTGCTTTCTAAAGCAAAAAACACACACCCTTTAAATAAAGAAAAAAGAACAGATACATTTTCACCTAAGCAGTTCAGTGAGTGAAAAGGAGAGTTTTTTTCCACTGTCTGTTTTTCAGAAAATAATAAACCTAAGAGGCATAAATAGTAGCAGTTTGCCTAAAATGTTGCTAAAATTGGGAGATTGGAAATGGGTCCTTAGGGATATGGAAGCCCTTTTCAAATATCCTGGGCTTATACTATTACCAAAAATATGTTCCATCATTAGGTCTATGAAGATTCTCATTTATCCAGACCACGGTATAGCTAGTAGTAGTCACATTCATCTGTAACTTGTTCGGCAATGTTGAAGACATATTTTGCAGCTTATCCAAGAAGCTTCTTCATTTCTTCTTAAGTTGAGAACTGAAGAAGATACTTGGATAAGCTATGTAAAAGTCTTCAGCATTACAGAACAAGTTCAACTGAATGTGATTGGCTACTACCAGCTGTACTATAACTTAAATAAATGAGAACCTTCACAGACCTAATGAGGGAACATTTTTTGACACAAGAATAAACCCAGGATAGTTAAAATGGGATTCTGTATCCATAAAGAGCCATTTAAAGCCCATTTCCCATCTCCCAATTTTACCCAGATTTTGGGCAAATTGATACTCTCAGCTTTGCTCATCCCTATTTTGTGATCTACTGCTTTAGACAGTATTTTCTTTAAATATGTTTACAGGATGAGAGTGAATGGGCATGACCTCATTAGTGTGCTTCAGCTCCTTCATTGTTCAATTATAGGCTGGGGCAGGTCCTTGACCAGGCTGTGTTGCTGAGCTGCACAATGCTCTGCAGAGAGGTCCATGATCTAGTTATGTAGGCCTGCCTGGATCACAAACATGAATTAACAGAATTACAAATCCTTAAGAAGCTAAAACAATTCCCACCTATATATTTAGTTGTTTGTCTGAAGTTCAGATTTACCTGGAAGGTTTTATTGCTGAGGCGGCATGTCACCTCTACGAGTCAGCGAGCTCTCATGACTGTGCGTCAGTGTTGTCTGCTCTAAACGGCTTCTTCTTTAAATACTGCTTTAAACAAAAAACACTTCGCCAGCTAAGATTCTCCTACTTCTTGCAAGCTCAGACATTCATCAGATACTTTGTGCTTATACAGTGCAATTCATTAATTGAATCACAGAGAAACGTTGGACAACGAATCACTCATTGACTGGAGATTGAAATAAATTCACTAGGAATTCACAAAGCAGGACATCGCAATTAAATAAATCCACTGTGCTCAAGTACACAAAAACACCTTACAATCCATCACATACTCAATGCTGTCTTCCGACAATGGTTTTTTTTCCCCTTTTATTCCTCCTGAAGTTTATATTCCAACTTTTCAAGGAAACTTCAAATAGAAACCATTGTGCACTGCAGGTAATATGGAATGTACAGCAGGTATCAGTGGACGGGGAGACAAGGTAGATGAACTGGGCCACAGGTTAAGTTACGGTACAGTGCTGCTGAGGGCCAGCTGGAGCTCATAAACTATACCAAACATACTATGTGCCACTCTCCAGTTCGTACAAAGTTGAGGGCTATAACTTTCTAAGATCTATTGTGGCTGCTACTTCTACCGGTCAACTCAGGCTTTTTACCGCTTGAAAAAAAGTAATGTGCTGCAGGCAAAACTACCTAAAAAAAATAATTCAGCATGCCATTCAAAGGAGTGATGTTTTTTTCACGTGGCACTCAAACTCTTAAAAGGATCCTCTTCCTGCCGTACAGTACTTCAAATGTGTTTTGTTTTGCTTTGTTAGATGTCCCCATGTCTGTGCCACATTGCCCTTTTTTTTGATAATTGCTTGCCCATTAGCCTTAAAAATTGCCAAAGTTTGATATCCAGATTCACCCCTCATAGATTTCAATGGCGTTCAAAGCTAATTTTGGGTTTCAAGGATTTCAAACACAGGAAAGGGGCTTTTTCTGGATAACAAAGTTAACAGCAGGCAAGTTGCTGGGACTATAAAGCGGTGTGTAAAGTCCCAGCATATCCTCTCCTGTTATAACATCAGCATTGCAATAGGAATACATACTGAAATTAGTTTTGATAATACAATCAAAGCTTACCTGAAAAAAAATCACTTTTATGTAGTGAGTTCTGCCTTCTGTCTGCCCATCACTTTCATCAACTTCCTGGATTCCCAGTGTGCTTTGCGTCGCTTTCCCTGCTGCTTGATGTGATGCAATCTCCATTTCTGAAGGCTGCATATCCCATCATGCATTGCTTCCAGCAAGCAAAGATAATGTTACATTGTTCAGATGTTAAGTTGTAGTTCAGAAGGACCAAGGAAGTGCATATTCAAAGGGCTGAGTGAAATGGTGTCAGTGCATAAAGGAAGTCCTTCCTATGGGCATCTTCAATAAGTAAGTTTACAGACTTCTAGGTTCTGTCCCACTTCTATTAGGAATGGTAAAGAACTTATGGAAATTCAATATAGAATTACAGATTTATGTTTAGTTTTTCACCATAAATACCCTTAAACTTAAAAAAAAAGTTGACAGGTTCCCTTTAATGGCTTTGACAATTGAAAAAAAAACCCATTAAACAAATTTCCAATCACTCGAACGCCTCGACTTCATTTTCATTCAAAATGGGAAAAACATAGAAATGTAAACATGCTAATGGTACACGAAAAGGAGAACGTTTTCCAAACCCGCGTCTTGACTGACAATACCGCCCGCCGGGCGCCTCGATGCCTTTTCATACTTCGGCCAGTTTAATTTGCCATCATCTAAACACGCCGCCATTCCTGTCATTGTGAATGGAGTTAAACAAGACTATCCATCACCAAGATATTCAATTAATTCCGAGCCAGCTTATTAGCGGCCGCACGCGTGATAATTCACAAAGCCTTACTGTAATGTAATGGACCGTTTCCAATTTCATTTCAGCTAGACTGTCTTTTTTCTTTTCTTTCCGCTTTCTAGAGTCAAGCTCTCAAATAATATTCATGTTAGACAAGTTTTTCTTTTCCTGCTTTTGGCAAACCATGCTTTAAATTAAAAGTAGGATTAAACTCTCAAACTTTTTCAATAATGAATCCAGATCAACGAAATAGACATTGCCCAGAAAAGGATTTCTTTAAAAGAGAACTATGGGGTTAGGGCTTTTCCCCATAGTTCTCTTAAGAGTCACGGGAGGACATATACTAGCGTTCTCCCGTGACCCAAAGCTCAGTATATCGCAAGCTACAGCTTGTGATATACTGAGGCCGCCACAGCCGGGACGGATCCCGACATTACTGTCGAGATCCGCCCAGCTGCGTGAGTGACAGCTGGCTCTGTCTATCTAGAGGCAGAGCCAGCCGTACCATGCGTGGAGCCGTGATTGACAGTCACCGCTCACTACAGAGAGATGATCGAGAAGTGAGCGAGCGACGGTATGTGTTCGCTCACTTCCTGATCTATTAAGACGATGTGTGACAGTTTCATTGTCACACGTCGGCTTGAACGATGAGTGATTTTCACTCACCTCATAGTTCTCCTTTAAATCTTTCCCTGAGACCAGCCATCATGTTTCTGCAGAACTCCAACTCCCTCAGCTCGGCTTCCCTGAACTTCCTGTCTAGTATAAGATCACAAGGTGCAGAACAGTCTCCAGCAGCCGTCCATCTGCTAGCTTGGAGAAGGGAAGAAGGAGGAGTGGGAAGCAGGGGACTGACTTGCCTTGCTGTGCCTGTGTGTTTGTAAGCACACACCGCTTACTAACACACACAAGAGGGGCTCCGTAGGACCCTGCAAGGGAAAGGAGCCGCACTAAAACAGAATATCAGGACCAGTGCTCAGGGGACCAGCTGAGTCCACAGGAAACTGAAACCTTTAAACATCAAGGAGCAGCATGCATTGTAAGTGATGTCATCAGTATCTGAAATAGCCTAAAAAACTTTATGACTTTTGTCACTTTAAAGCTGAAATCCAGGCAGATGTAAAAGACACAAATGAATGCAGCTCCATACTTATTAATAAACCAGTAAGCCACTTATTAATAAACCAGTTAGCCACTTATTAATAAACCAGTAAACGGCTCATTAATAAACCAGTAAAGTCCCAGCATATCCTCTCCTGTTATAACATCAGCATTGTAATAGGAATACATACTGGAGTTGTTTCTGATAATGCAATCAAAGCTTACTGGAAAAATCCCTTTTATGTAGTGAGTTCTGCGTTCCGTCTGCCCATCACTTCCAACATCTTCCTGGATTCCCAGTGTGCTTTGCTTCTCTTTCCCTGCTGCTTGATGTGATGTAATCTCCATTTTTCAAGACTACATACCCCATCATGCATTGCTTCCAGCAAGCAGTGATAATGTTACATTGTTCAGACCTTGAGTTGTAGGTCAGAGGGCAGGCTCTATGAGAGTGGTGACACCAGGAAGTGAAATGGTGTCAAGGGACTGAGGAAGTCCATCGTATGGGCATCTTTAATATGTAAGTTTACAAACCTCTAGATGTATCTGGTTCTTAGGAGTGTGATATCATTTATGTAAATTCAATATAAAAATATAGATTTAGTTTAAGTTTTTGGCCATAGATACCCTTTCGGCAGATTCCTGCATCATACAATGATTATAACGCTAAATAAGTTGTATTCTTAAGCGTTCCTTTTTAAATGGGCCGCGAGGCGTCATCTTGGCTTGTTGTTTACCTCCGGCGGCGCACACACTCATTAACCTCTTCACATTATCTGCAATTTTCTCCTAAGGGGAATAGCGGAGAGGTCAGGCTGGAAACGTTAATCCGATTAATGTGGATTAAGCTCGGTTCTGTTCAGGCAATGAGGATCAAAGGTCGGCCATTTAGAGCAGCGAGGGGCCTGCAAGGTAATAATCACAGCTCGCACTGACTCCGCCCCCCTCCCCGCGTTAAATAGCGGCTCCATTAGCCTCACTCAAACAAAAGAAAGCGGAAAGGCGTCGATCGTGCGAGCCGGGTGAATACATTTCCAGTGAAAGGAATATGTAATTTAACCGGATTACTTCAAGGGGAAGGAAACGGATCCTTTGTCATTGTAGAGCTGATATCAGTCATAGGTACGTCATAGGTAGGCCAAGAACACCAGACACACCGCCTGTATCATGCTGACACTCAATGACACATAAAACGAATTAAAGTGAACCTTTCAGGAACTGTACATAGCGTCATTGATACATTCATTAATTCCTGACGTTGCAATATACAGGATCACTTTTAAAAAAACAAAACTTAAAAAGCCGACCTTGATCTCCAGTCCGGTGGGTTCGCCTAGGCTGAGATGATGTCATCAGTCTGCTGCAGGCAGGAGGAAGCATTTCCTCAGCAGGGGTGGGCAATACCGGCCCTCCAGCTGTTGTAGAACTACAAGTCCCATTATTATTATACAGGATTTATATCGCGCCAACAGTTTGGGCAGCGCTTTACAATATAAGGAAGACAATTACAAGTCCCATGAAGCATTGCAAGACTAACAGTTACCGGCATGACTGCCAGAAGCAGAGGCATGTTGGGATTTGAAGTCAAAGCACAGCTAGAGGGCTGGAGTTGCCCACCCCTGGTTTAAGAGGAAGTGGGTTGAATGATGCTGGCCATCAAACTGAGGACACCTAGTAGCAGATAAAGGTACTGCATGGGGGGCTTCTCTGGATTGAAGGTGAATATTGCAGCAAAAGCAAAACCGGAAAAGCTGGTTATTTTATTTTTAATGGGCTATTCATTTATTATTATTTGATTAGGAAGGCCCTGCCTGTGAGGGCTTACAATCTAAAAGGGAGGGGCAAGTGATACATGAGGAGGTAGCTGTGTGGGGATGAATTGTTTGAGAACGTGATGGTTCAGTGGTTAGGTTGAGGTGGTATGGGCTTCCTTGTAGAGATGAGTCTTTATCAATATTCATTGATATAGATCCCCATGAAATATAACTGTGTCACCCAGGCAAGCAGCCCATGGGTATGGTATAGCAGAGTGTTCCATATTTTATCTCTATCTCTATAAATGAAGCAGAGGTTTTGCTCCACAGAGGGGGGGGGGGGCTGAGTTTGCAAACCAATGGATGGAATAAGCCCGTTTGACCTTGCGGCACGTGTGGGATCAGCGGCCGGCTCTCCGCGCTGGATGCACAGTATAGATTAACTGAGATCTGGAGGAACGTGCTGTCTAAACCATCAAGCGGAAACAGATCTAGGTCACCGCGCCTGGCCCTGTGTCAGCACTGCACATACTAAAGTCTTCTTCAACGTTATTGAAGATCTCCTTGTCAATGCCGCTGCGTTCCGCGGGCGCTAAAAATACCGCAACTATTCCGTAGAGATAATGGAGATATGGCGACGTGGTCTCAACAGGCTGCTTAAAAGGGAACTCCTGTCAGGATGAATATGAATAGGGATGAGCGGAGTGATTTAATAAAACATGTCTATGGAAAGGAGGACATTTATGACACTTCTTCTGTGCTTGTACTTAAATTTTTGTTGGGTTGGTTACAGGGTATTTTTATTAAAAAAAAGGATCTACCCTTATTTGTCCTTAATAAGAAGGTGGCTTTTTCTGGATGTATAATATGTATGGTAGTTGAGCTTATTTCATTTTGCTTTCCACTTCCTTTTATTCTCTGTGTATTACTCAATACCGGGGTCTGCATTTTGCCGCCCATTCATAAAATTTAGACCATGGTATTAAGCTTGCAGTAGATTACGGTTTCCTCTTTGCTTAATGCAGCACAGAGAGCTCTGTGATTGGAGGAGAGCAGGTCATGTGCTTCCCTTCCATTTTTTTTTTATTAACTTTGCTCCTCCGGCTTTGGAATCCCGAAGTCAGCAGAGCGAATGTACAATTGTAAAGCACCTCATTATGCTTTGTTAATGTGCAAGTGCTCTTTTTTTTTAAAGCAATGGTCATGGTACCATGGCATACCAGTGTTTTTTTTAATGTAGCATTTAGAGTTCTTTGTATTTGAGTTTTTTTAAGGTTACTGGAATGCTGTTGCTTTAACGTGACCCTGTTAGGAAA
>NW_017306812.1:309673-323171 GCF_000935625.1 Nanorana parkeri
CAAATAACAGACCACATATAAAATGTAGTTAAATGGCCATAGGAGCTTTTTATTACTACAATTTTAAATACAGATCTTCTCTGTAGAAAATTAGGGTTACGGGTCTATGAAGGCACTGTCACCATTCCAAACTCTGTCCCTGTGGAACTACTTAACTAGAATAGTCCCCCAACCGTAAAACAGACCGCCTTGGGGACAACTCAAGATTTACCGCATAGACCATCCAAAACATGAATTGCATTTAAGGTTAAAGAAATACAACGTAATGCACACGCCGGTACCGGGGATGGCAGTCGTATTGCACATGATAAGTAGTCTTTGTGATTCAGCCTTGACTCCATGTAATTTCCATTTCATTACAATACTTCTGGCAGTTCAAATTACTAGTTAGAAAAATTTACCTTCACGTCTTCAGTCTGCTTTCAAAAAGTAAATTATATTAATTTGCAAATCTACCGTCGGTCACGTAGAAGAGACAGTGATTGTTCAGAGTTGACAAAACAACAATCGAGGTTTGTGATTTCGTCTTCCACAAGCCCGTCTTTTCCTTCTTTTTTTTAATAGTAAAGGTCATTTCAGGATTTTCATTTAATAAGTAAATGTACTTCCCAACATGGATTTCTCTTAAAGCGGACCTTTACCCCCTTTCACTAAAAATCACGTCAGCATGCAGCTCTGCACGTTGATATAAAATCATCTGACATTCATTAGCTAAACAAACATAATTTTATTTTACTTACAATTATTGTTTTTCCACTTCCTGGTCCTGTTTGGTACAAATGATGCAATATGTGCCCTAGCATTGTATCCTGGGAAGGTTACATCAGCAGAGTATTGCTGGGAAATCTCATCTGTAATCTCATGAGATCTCAGGGAAAGGCATTTTCCTACCCTGAGATGAAGTACATGGTCACATGTCCTAGTCACATGTGCCAGAGTTCCAGGAAGTAAAGGGAAATCTAGTAACCTGCCCTTAGTAAAAATGCCCACTGTGAGAAGAATAGGGAGGTAAAGAAAAATAAGGTATGTAAAGAATAAAAAGCTGGCAATTATCTAGGAGTATGTGTTTGTAGATTGTCATTACTAAACGTTTCTAAAGGGGAATTTGTTGTTATTTCAAAGATATGGGTAAAGTTCCTCTTTAACAAGTGCACATAAAGCCATGGCAATCCCATCACATCTAAAAAAATAACATTCAAGAAAATAATAGAAAGTGCAACAATAAGCAGGGGATAGTTCTCTACATAGGTATTGTCTGTTCTACTTGGCCCAATAATGTTCTGGGTCTCAAGTGTAGCAAATTGGGTCCATGTTGGGGATGGAGGAGAAGGAAAAATAAGAGGAAATCAAGAAATGAATAAAGGTGAGTGGTGGTGGGAAGGAAAGGGAGTAGAGTTGCATTACAGGGCAGTCCATGTTTTAATTAAAGAAAGAAAGAGACTCCTAAATGGAATGAACAGTCTGGTCTAGATGCGTATGAGAGCCCATAGGCTCTATATATATATACTAAGAAGTTGGGGGAAAGGTATGTACCCTCTTGCTGTGATCTATTGCAGCCAGATCAATCAGGGCTTTGAAGGCAGGTCTGGGGGTGGAGGTTGGGGGAGAGGCATGTACCCTCTTGCTATTTATTGTCTGCATACATTTCTATATGAATTACTATAAATGTTCATAATTACAATGGGAGAGTCCAAGAGAGAGATCCAGGTTGGTGGATTGGGGAATCCCTGGTCTTTAAAATACCGAACTATGATAAGGGGTTCTGCAGACACCAGGTTACTGGTTACCAAAGGACTAGCCTGACATAGTCAAACAATCTAAGGATTACAAGAGGTTTTTGTGGAGGGAACAGACAAACGAGATGTCTGAATCTGAAGTCACAATCAGTGGAAAGCCAACACATTCCAGCTGTTAAGATGAGATACAGTAATCAAAATATGTAACATCAAACAAGCAAATATGTAGAAGTCATCAAAAGTTGCCTTCAGTTTCAGTCTTGGAATAATAACTCAAAATACGCACTCACTGAGCATATTCTGCAGTTTCCCTTTAAGTCAAGTTCTGTTAAAGAGATAACGCTTCCGATTTCTTAATATAAGCCTCAACCAGCCAAGCGGCTTAGTTGATCGGTGGAGCTCCTGTATCTAGGATCCTAAATCTCAGCTAGGTCATTCTGGACATAATTGGATTTCTTGATGGCTTTATAACATCCAAATTAATCTCACCAACAGCCGATGGGCTATACAGGTGACAATTTATTGTGCACAGGCCATTGTAGGGTCTTGGTTTGACAGGTCAGTGTAAAGTTTTAGTGGGAATCACTGAATGATAAGAGCTTACTATCAGTCATTTCCTACTTACAGGCCTAGATGATAAGAATAGGAAGAAAGGTGGTGTTCCTCAACAGAGACCAAGGAAAAGTATTATATATTTCTACTGATCAGCCATAACATCAGGGGCGTATCTGCCGCGAGGCAAACAAGGCGTTTGCCTGGAGCGGCAGATTCCCTGAGAGCGGCACTTGCTGTGGTAAATTTTATTTATCAAGAGAAGAGAACCGGAGGCTATCGTAGCGGCAGGGACGAGGCCGGCCAACATTATGACGTTAAGTGTGTGAATAACTTTGATTTTTTTTGTTTCATTGGCACCTAAATGGGTAGGATATATTAGGCAGCAAATTACCATTTTATCCATGAAATCGATGTGTTGGAAGCAGAAAAAATAGGCAAGCGTAAGGATTTGAGCGACTTTGACAAGGGCCAAATTGTGATGGCTAGACGACTGGGTCACAGAAACTCCAAAACTGCAGCTCTTGTGGGATGTCTGTAGTGGTCAGGACTGACCAAAAGTGGTCCAAGGAAGGAAAACCGGTAAACATGGAGCATCCATGGGATGTGCTGGAAAAACAAGTCCAGGATCTGCTTCTGAAGGCTTGGTGCCAGATACCACAGCACACCTTCAGAGGTCTAGTGGAGTCCATGCACCGATAGGTCAGGGCTGTTTTGGCAACAAAAGGGGGGGCCTACTCAGTATTAGGCAGATGGACATAATGTTGTGTTGTGTGTGTGTATGTAAAAATGTAAATATATATAAATAAGTGCAACCATCTTGGATAAGCCCCAGATAAAACAATCACAGTTTAGCATACCTAGTGCCATAAAAAGCTGCATTGGTGACCCACAAAATAAGTGAATAGGTGTATCACTTGCCTTTGCTCGGCAGTGGGGCTGAGGTGTGTAAATCATGAGAAAGCAGTACACACTAACAAATACTTTGGCAGGAAAACAGTTATAAATATATAGGTACAGTATATGCATTTCAATTGTGGTTTTAACTGTTTTCCTACAGTTGCAAATGAACAGTTAACTTTTTCAGTTCCAGATATAATTATAATTATTATTATATGGTCAGTAGTTGGTCAACAGTTTGTGGACACCTGACCATCACCCCTATATGAGCTTATTGGAAATTCCATTCCAAAACCATGGACATTATTATGAAGTTTCCCATTCAGACAAAAGCACATTTGTGATGTTACATACTGATGTTGGATGAGAATCAACATTCCAATTCATCCCAAAGGGGTTCAGTAGGGTTGAGGTCAGGGCTTTGTGAAGGTCACTCGAGCTCTTTCCCACCAGACTTATAAAACCATGTCTTTATGGAGCTAGCTTTGAACCGAAGGTCAAAGCCATGCTTGAAAAGAAAAAGGCCTTCACCAAACTCTTGCCACAAGGTTGGAATACTGCTATGCTGGTACAATAACCTTCACTGGAAACACCTGAGGGGGGTCCACATACTTTTGTCTATTCAGTGTACATGCATGCATGAAAAGACCAATATATAAAATGAAAAGATTAAAGTGAATCTGTTTTTCTGCAGCTTCTCGTTTCTCACAGATGACCTTTTCTGCCTTATTTCTTCAGTAACATGCCAAGTATACCTAATTATAATTCCAGCTACAGAGATAAATTATGCTACCAGCTTATTGTACACTTTTGTGTCAGCAAAATTTGTCTCTCTGCAGCTTGGAATTAATCTTTAATACTGTCCTAAAGGAAAGCAATATAATAAATTATTAAAATCGTATAATGCTACTATTATAGTAGGAAGTGGCAGAGCAGCTTTCAGCTATAGAACATTGCCACCTAGACAAGAAGTGGGTGGGAATTGCCAGTGGGGTGAGGCAGCAATAAAAAAGACTGATGCAGGGTCTAGACTTTTCCTACCACCCTTAAAATATTGTATAATGCTACATTATAATAGGAAGTTGTACAGTAACTTTTAGCTATGGAGCATTGCCATGAAGGCAGGAAATGAGCGGGAATCTCCAATTGAAACACACACCAATGAAAGATTAAGGGCTTGTTCACACCAAATGCAGACCAGATCTGCATGAGTTTCTGCACACGTAGTGCAGTGTGTTATGGCGCGTTTTTAGCTGCGTTTTTGATGCGTTCCGGGCCGTTTTTTGTTTGCGGTGTGAGCTGGAGCCCAAAATACCATTGAAATACATTGGACGCAGTTTTGATCCGGTCTGTAACTGCTCTGCTCCTGGAACGTGCTTGGTGGGAACAAGCCCTGATGGAGGGTCTAGACTTCGCCCAACAAGCCTTTATTGCTGAATGAGTTGCTGTTACTAATGTTCCGGTTCCGCTAGTACCTGTGATGAAGATAACCACCGGCTTGTAGCCTTGTTGAATGCCTTTTCTATTTGAGCACCAGCTGTTCTCCCCACCACCATTCAGGATTCTTAGTGGTTAACACGAGTGGCTGCTGCACAAACAGAACCATGTTTATGATATACCAGGGGGCTACAAGCCATAGGGTGTAAAACCAGAGTTTATCTTCTTCCCTGCTACTCCATTATGTTCACCTTTTAGACTTAGTACAGGAAGAAATGCAAAAACATACAGCTATTAATTATTATTCTCCAACAAATGTTGGTTGATCTCAGCTGTTGCATTACTTGCTGTCCAGGACATAGTCCTAATGTACTTCTCTAGTGCTGGGTCTGAAAGCATGCACTGAGTAAAATAATGCAGTACAAACAAGCTCTTTACACGTCACCGGCCATTGCGTTTAGTTTGTGCTGTCTCACGCAGTCATATTCATTAAAATAGCTTTTCCTAGCTACTTTATAACAAAGAGAGTGTTCAGAGACAGACAGAAGGTAGTCCACAGACCACTAAGTGCTCCCTTCACTTTTGTACACCATTCATGTTTTGCAGCTCTAGCTAACCCATATGTCCCCAGCCGTGTAGAAAACCAAGCACAGCTTAAATTCTGTCTTCTTACTCTAAAAAGGCTTTTTACTTCCCTCTTTATTTTTACCCCCCCCATCCTTCTCCCTAATGGCTTCCTTTGGTTAAACATTTTGTTTTAGGCTCCCACCAGTGACGTCTCTGGGCACTTATATCCAGAAATAGTAAGGCGCCAACAGTGCACCAGCCTTTGACCGCATACAGCTGCCATCTTTTTACCTACAGCACCTCAATCATTTAATTGTATGAGCCTACCCTGGTTTATGGATGAGTGGACATGTGCATACATCCCCTGGCACATTAGCCGGTGGCATATCAGCAAAGACAGGATACTGCTGGCAGTGCTGTGGTTGAAATGACAGGCAGATCCATGGTTACAAAGAATGGAGCTGCAATATTGATTAATATGGAAAAAAAATAAAACAATCCTATCTGCATGGAGTTTAGTCTGGCTTAGGATCCTTGATGTGCTCCAATTTTCTCCCCCATTTCATAGATGTAGTAGTAGGCTATTCAGCTTCCATCCACTGTTAGTCCAACAATATGTATGACTGATGAGGACATAAAATGTCTTATTAATTGTAAAGGTCTTTTTGTTCTCTGCAAAAAAATATCTGCACTGTATAATTGATTAAAACAAATACATGTACAGGACAGTTTTGCATTTTAGGAGCATGGGTACCAGATTTAGAGTCAGAAGTAGCCACACGTCTTAGTGGGTGGAGTGGTAATGGATACACCAGTCTTCTTAGGGTTGTTTTGATGTCTGCTATTCCTAGTAGGCTGTTGGGATGTTTTTTCAAATGTCTTCTCTACTTGTGGAGGTACCAGTCTGATGGGTGGAAAGTATACCATGAGTAAACAGGCTTTGTTCATTCTTACTGTAAATAAACGGATTCTTTGTGGGATGATCCTTCTCAAGATGCAACCACAGGAAACATACTTTTATAGGAAATTCTAATGCATTTAAAGCAGACCCGAACCCAAGAAGTGCAGATTTGCTATGTTATGTGGGCAATTAGAAATGTTAATTGTGCCTGAGCAGTATATTGAAAGAGGTACCTGTCTTGAATTGTTCCTGGAAAATAGCTGATACGTGCTACATCACCTGTCTACAGCCCTATAGCTGTATATATGCAGTGTGAGATCTAAGGCACTGCTGCCTGTGACTGCTAGGCTCAGGGGATTTGTAGTGAGATTTGGTGATGACACTACTGTGCTGCTTGCTGGAGAAGAATCTGCACTGCATGCATCTCTCTGCTTCATTCATTCTGTGGATCTGTGCTTTCTTCACCTCTATTGCTGCTTCTTGAATATTCCCCCACCAGTCATCAGGTCACCAATTATTAAGGGGGCAGCTCTGACATGAGGAAGCAAAGCGCTGCCTCTAACAAAATGGCCACTTCCATACAGATATACATTGCAGAACAAGGCATGATTGGTCATGGGGGAAAGATCAGCTAGTGGGAGACCACAGACAAGGCTGGTGACCGGTCCTTTGCCATCTGCTTGTATTTTCTTAAACACAGCTTCCAAAGTCCAGTTCCTCTTTAAAAGAGAACTATGGGGTAGGTATTTTTGCCCATAGTTCTCATTAGGGTCACAGGAGGACATATACTAACCTCCTCTCGTGACCCAAAGCTCAGTATATAGCGGGCTATTGATCGCTATTTTCTGAGAGTTCCGCAGCCAGGACAGATCCCCGTCAATACTGTCCGGATCCACCCAGCTGCATGAGTGACAGCGGGCTCTGCCTATCTAGAGGCAGAGCCAGCTGTGGCCGCCTCCTCCCCTGTTCGTTCCTCCACTCAGCGGTGGAGCATCGGGAAGGGGAGGGGGGGTGTCACTGGCAGCACCCAGGCACTTAAGCTCTGCAAAGTTTTGGACAGAAACCAAGTGGCTTGGTGGTCCAGGGTTTTCAGGTGGTAGCCTGGTGTCTTAGCAGTCATAACCTCATGTCCCCTACCTCATGGCTGTAAATAAGATTTTGACAGTAGACAAAGCAAACATCAAGCAGGAGAATTGCCAGAAAATGTGCAGAGATGCTACCGCAGCCTTTACAGAGCGTGAGGCTTGTTATTAATATTAAAAGACAGCATGAAAGGTTTGCTGCATGCTTTAATAAATATTTTAGCTCGGCTGTGGTCCACATGGGACATTACGGGATTACAAGCTTGTTCTCATTGCCTGCATTGTCTCTAGGGATGGATAGAGGGCAATCAAATTCAACCGTAACAAAGATGGAGTCCTAACCTCTTATTTCTGATGGACTGATCAGGGGATCTTGTATTCTGCTTATATAAATCGTCAGTACGTTTTTACACACACACATATATTGTAATGTAGCCTCAATTCCTTGCAAATAGCCTAAGGGGAAGATTTAACAAGGATGTGCCAAGCTCAGCCCTTATGCATAGCTTGCTTTTTGTGCATCTTGCTGGATTTCAGAGTCTAGCTGAAGTTATGATAAAATATCTTAAAGGGATCTTCCAGGCTACTCTTAAATTGGATGTTTGCATAGCAACCAGGAAAAATCCCCTCCCCTAGCAAATTCAAAGTTTCAATAGGCATCCATATTATGTGTGCAGGTCTCAAATGATATGCAAGCCTGGCCACCCAGATTCCATGGCCCCTATATGGTGAATATTATATTGAAGTACTCGATCACAGTGCAGCAACAAGATGTTCAACACCAGGTGACAAGTTAAAGGGAAATGGGTGCATTTAATTTTACATTTTTTGTTTATAAATTGGCAAACAGGTGTTTTGCAAATATTTTGGTTCTATTTATAAAACATATTTTACAAATAAACATTTGACACAGAGTTTGGTCTATGACACAGGAGCTGTACCGATCAGCTTTGAGCCTTTGCCATCTGCTGGCTGTTTTCCAGCACTGCAGTTCAGGGTGCTGCAGAGCACACCTGCCCTAATCAGAAAAGCTTAAGAAGGCTGCTGGACATTCAACATGTGTCTGTTCAACAGGTTAATCAGCCTCTCTGGTCTTTGAATAAGGTCTGTATGAATTCTATCTTGACTATTCATGCCCTGGATTACTCCTGCAAATTATTTGGAGTTCATTTGTATCCAACTTGTATGTGGTTATCCCAGGGCTGGACAAATGCCAGGAACCAGGTAGCTGATGCGCCTAAAAATCACAGCTGGATCCTAACTTTTGAGGTTTTCTCTAGCTGTTGTCAGTGGAGCTGGCTCCTAAACAAAATCTTGCTGGCTCTTGGATTGGACAGGCTGGCTCCTGAATTCCATAATAACTTGCCCACCCCTGGCTTATCCTAATCATAAAAACTTAAAAAAGACTTTGCAAATATAGTCCTTTGCATCAACATTTTCCAAAGTGCTTGAGCGTAACAAATATTATTCTTCCCATGGCTGAAAATTCAGCTTTGAGTGGGTATCAGTGTACTTATGAACACAAAGTTGTATGATTAATTTCTGCTCCAGAACATTATTACCGATTGCAAGTGTACTCGTCTATCCTGTGCCTCCGTATAATGGTTCGAGAACAATGCCGTGGTCGCAGCCCATCCTCTTCAATGCTGTATTAATTCTAGCATGAAAAACAGGGAAGCGATGATTCATTCTTGGGCTGAATTATCTTTCAAATTTGTAAACACTTAAAAGAAGTGACAGTGTTCTCAAGAAGCATATTGTGAAGACAGGAAATTAAATGGCACACAAAATGAGTGGAACTATGGACAAAATTAAAATGATATATATGAGGCAGTCTGCCACCAACATTAACCCAGTGGTTTTTGGTTTTCTGTTACAAAGCTTATTACCTGGCGATCCAGCCAGTAACTCTGCTATATTTCAAATCTCTTTAACAGGCCAAGCTGTCCATGCAAAACTGGAAATTAGAGGGCTGAGCCAAACAGTTGAACACTGACAGAGGTGCTTATAAAGGTCAACTTTTATTCATTTGGTTAGAGCCTTTATCCCAAAAAGGAAAAAAAAAACTGTAACTGCTTAAAAAGTGTTAGCTGAAGTTAGACTGTAATTTGTTAGTCACTAATGTAAAGTCCATCTAAATCTACTAGTCCATCTGACACTATCTTCACAGGTTGACAATGCTGATGTCAAAGGGTGGCTATGTTGCTCCTACATAGATACAGTGGAGTAGTGAGTGTAGCCACCCTAGGACACCTAATTCTGAGCTGGCATGCATCATGCTTCCAACTCCATTCATCTTATTCACTTTGAGGGCACAAAAATTACACACTGCTCTAGATGGTCTTATTCAAGCAGAAATACCCAGAAAGAGGATACAGTCCCATTCAGAAGTTAAAAAATAAGAAAACGAATGTAGCCACCATGTCTAAGGACTAGTAAGATGGAATATACACTGCCTGGCCAAATAAAAAGTCACACAATCTTTATGGGCACTCTAATGACTGGTACGTTACCGGGTGATTGGCAGAGAGCATATGTGGCACCAATATACAAAAAGGGGAAAAAGAGTTCACCTGGTAACTACAGGCCAGTCAGCTTAACGTCAATAGTGTGCAAAATATTCGATGGCATGATAATAGACTACATGCAGAAATTTGCAAATAAAAATGGGGTCATAAGTAGAAGCCAGCATGGCTTCATGAAGGACCGTTTGTGTCAGACCAATCTATTAACTTTTTATGAGGAGGTCAATACTAATTTAGACAGAGAAACACCAGTAGATGTGGGGTATCTGGACTTCGCTAAAGCGTTCGATACAGTACCCCACAAACGTTTGATTCACAAACTTAGGTCTATCAGTTTGAAGGAAACGGTTTGCACATGGTTGGAAAACTGGCTGCAAGAACGGACCCAGAGGGTAGGAATAAGTTTGTCATTCTCTAATTGGGCAAACGTTGGGAGTGGGGTGCCCCAGAGGTCGATCCCGGGACCAATCCTGTTTATCTTATTTATTAACGATATAGAACTTGGGATAGATAGTTCGATTTCCATTTTTGCCGACGATACAAAACTGTGTAGGCCAGTAAATTCTAAACAGGAGACGTGCAATTCAACAAGACCTGGATAAAATTGAAGCATGAGCTACACATTGGCACATGCGATTTAATGTTGAAAAATGTAAAGTTATGCACATGGGTGCAAAGAACGAGTGCACAAACTACTTTCTTTAAGGGGGGGGGGGCTGCATAAGGGAAGACAGACATGGAAAGGGACCTGGGGGTGCTGATAGATCACAGATTTGGCAATAGCATGCAATGCCAAGCAGCAAAGCAAACAGAATACTGTCCGGCATTGAAAGAGGGATTGTAGCAAGGGATAATAGAATGATACTGCCACTTTATAAATCACTGGCTCGGCCTCATCTTGAGCATGTGGTGCAATTTTGGTCGCCAACTCTCAGGAAGAACATCCTCGAGCTTGAGTGAGTTCAAAGAAGGGCCACAAAATTAACCTATTCTCCTTAGAATGAAGGCGATTAAGAGAGGACCTTATTGCAGTCTTCAAAATCATCAATGGGGACAACAATATTTGAAACAAGTTATTTTCACCAAGAACAGTACTGAGAACATGCAGACACAACAAGACATTAGAAGAAAGGGGGTTCAAACTTAGATTGCGCAAGGGTTTTTTTAAACTGTGAGAGTAGAACAAATGTGGAATTACCTTCCACAAGCAATGGTATCCGATGATAATGTAGAAAAGTTCAAGAAACTTCTAGATGAGTTTTTCAGTTCTAGATGAGTTTTTCAGTCACTAAATATTCAAGGATATGGGAAGTGTTAAATACACATAAACACAAACACACACACAGGTTGAACTGGATGGACCTTTATTCAACCTCACCTTCTAAGTTACTATGTTACTATGTAACAGCCTATTTTCATGACTGCTGGACCATACAACTCTAACTACTAAAGTGATCCATTCAGTAACTTTACAAGTCTTCATGAATACATTCCTAACATGTCACGTGATATGCCAGTATTTTTTTTTCTTTTTTTAAATGCTACCTTTTATCATTAAAAAAGGGTCCTTGAATGCCAGTCACTGCCTAGGCTGAGATTCTGCCATCAGTCTGCTTCAGACAGGAGGAAATATTTTCACAGTCAGATGTTTCCCTCACTTCCCTTCTGGTGAAACAGTTGTCCGCGGGACAGGAAGTAAGAGTAAATTTCTTTAACAGAGCCCGGGATAGCACCAGAGCCAGAAGAAGATCTAATCCTTCTCTGGGTCAAAGTTTAAGGTGAGCGTCTCACTTTGAGGAGTGCACACAGAGGTGCAAATCCTGGGAGTGGAATAAGATTCGATCTGTACATTTCAAGATTGGATGTTTTCACATCCTTTTTGCACTTGTTTATGTTTCTATAGACTTTCCAATATTGGGCATTCCTTTACACCAGTGTGTATGTTCACATTGATATTGAACACCCTTTTCCACTGAATGAATGTTTATATGAGTCGTAATATTTGGATGCTTACATTTTAGTGAAATTTTATTGCTCACATTGTTGTGAATATCACTTGGGATTAATATTCATGTGTGATCTACTATAAGCGCGGCACATACTATAAGCGCGGCACATATATCAATATGTCTTCACCACTCAGAATTAAAAAAATTGGGCTTGACTAACACTATAAATGATACAAACAGTAAATGGGGCTTTAGTGATGTTGTTAATGCAGTTTTGTTGCAGATGTGACAAGTAGAGAGAGGAAATCTCCCTAAAGTGAGGGGAATTCCCACATATGAGAGTTGCCACCAGGATAGGTGGCAGAGTTCAACTTTCCGGTAAGTCAGAGCTGAGGAACACCATAGCTCACCCTACAATGCAATGTGAGGCCTTAATAGGCTATTGTATCCTAAAATTGGCTGGTGGCACTTTTGTGCACCAAAGGTGCAAGTCGTCTATTGTAGTATTTGAGGGGTTAGAGGAAAGGTTAGGTGTTAGGAGTTGGGTGGCAGCTTGGGTTGAAGTGCATCTACAGTCAAAACTTTTTTTTTTGTTTTGAATAGAGAAAGGTTTCAACTTTTGTCAGTTTGGTTTTTTGTTGTATATACCATGTGTATTATACAGGGTTTATTATATATATTTTCCCCTTTTATCTCCTCCCCAGTGAAGGTTTAAGACCTTATGGCGCACACAGCAATTAAAGTTTGACAGGGGTTTTAATCCTTCTCTACTCTATCCAAAACTTTAAAAAAAAGTATTGGCTTTAGATACACTTTAAATTCTAGTATAGCAGAGGTTAGGCTGGTTCTTGGTCAGGCACCAAAAGCCTCATTTCAACAACTACCAGTGAGGCAGGCTAAGTAACAACCTGAAAAACAGCTTCAAGTTACAGTTTGAAGCAAACCCCGGGCACTACATCTTCCCCCCACACCCTTCTCCTTGCTAATTGCTAGGGTATTTTTTTTCTAAAAGTTCCAAATGCCCAAAATAATTATCCTTTTTCATCCTGATGAGATGGGTCGGATGCTGAATCTCCTGTCTTCTTTCCTGCAAAGCAAGTGAGTC
Organism: Nanorana parkeri; assembly: GCF_000935625.1. Lineage (NCBI taxonomy): Eukaryota > Metazoa > Chordata > Amphibia > Anura > Dicroglossidae > Nanorana > Nanorana parkeri. Next base: position 322,428 of record NW_017306812.1, read on the forward strand.
TTTCTTCAAGGGTCCACATCACTGTGTGATTTCCTATTGGCTATCTAGCTGCAGGGTCCTCAGAAGACTGCAACAGAGAGATGGCATCCGGAAGATAGCATCGGTGTGTATATATAGTATATATATTTATACACCGATGAGGCATTGAGCCATAACATTATGACCACCTACTTAATATTGACTAGGTCCCCCTCTTGCCACCAAAACAACCCTGACCCAGCAAGGCATGGACTCCATTAGACCTCTGAAGGTATGACCATACTCTGACCATACTCTGAAGGTATGATTTGGTATCTGGCACCAAGTCATCAGTAGCAGATCCTTTAAGTCCCGTAAGTTGAGAGGTGGGGCCTTCTTCGCTCCCCACTTGAATCAGTAAGCTTTGCCATTCATGACCCTGTCACTGGTTCACCAGTTTTCCTTCCTTCCACGGCCAACATTTGGTAGGTCCTGACCACTGCCACTGCAGACCGGGAACATCCCAGAAGAGCCACAGTTTTAGAGTTGCTCTGACCCAGTTCTAGCCATCACAATTTGGCCCTTGTCAAAGTTGCTCAAATCCTTACACTTGCCCATTTTTTCTGCTACCAACACATCACCTTCAGGGAGAAAATGTTCACCTGCTGTCTAATATATTCCACCCACTTCCAGGTGCCACTGTCACAAAATAATCAATGTAGTTCACTTCACCTCTCAGTGGTCAGAATGTTCTGGCTGATCAGTGTGTATATATATATATATATA
>NW_017306812.1:323673-326863 GCF_000935625.1 Nanorana parkeri
TAATACACATATATATATATATATATATATATGTAACGTATTATACTTTATTAAGAAATGTGAAATGCCTTTTTTATTTGGAACGCCATTGCATTTATCTAGTCATGCATCGTTCCCTTCAGCGGCTTTTTAGCAATTTTTTCCCCCTGTCTCCATATCTCCAGCAAATATTAAAATGTAATTCTTGAGAGCAGTTTCAGCAGAAAGGTCTCATATCCATTTCTTTGTTAATGCTGCATGCAGGATTTTAATTTAATCGTATTTTGCGGGGATTGCTTTAATTCAAAGTGAAGCTAGTTGTATTTTGCATTTGGCAGCTTGGAATTCAGACAATCGGTTTTTATACCCTCTTATCCCGTCACCTGGCTTTGACAGATCTTGTCATGTATTTCACCTTGGTATCAATACTTTCCATCTCTTATTTCAGCCTATTAATCTTACAAAATGCTTCTGCTCCAAATGCCTAACCTTAAACTGTCAGATTGGATTTCCTGTTGCAGCTCTTCACTTTGAACCCGTATTTATCTTTTAACCCCGTGTGTGGCTGGTTTTTCTCACAGTTTCTGTTCGTTGGCAGCGTCGTCGTTGTACTGCGTCCTAATACAATTGACTAGTTTAAAGGGGAAAACAGAATGGGTTATAGCCAATTAAATTTTAAGTTTTATTATTAAAAGTTTAAAGGTTTAAAAAATTATGTTTTATACAAGGAGAACACACAAAAGAAGCACCGCCACGCTCCAGGAAAGGAATGAGCCGGTTAGTTCCCGCTGGGAGCATATCCTCGCTCTCACACAGGAGAAAAGCTGGCCGCACACTGGATTCTGCTGGAATAGTCTATTAAGGCTTCTGCAACATCACTGGTGTGCCAAGGTCTACTTCCACTGACGCGTTTCACCCAACCACAGGCTTATTCGTTGAGATCATACGGCTAAGCCCATGATTGAGTGAAACGTGTCAGTGGGGGTGGACCTTGAACGGGACACGAGTGATGTGGTGCAAGCTTCAATAAACTACCCTAGCAGAATCTAGTGTGTGACCAGCTTTTCTGATGATTTATGATTATTTATTTATGATGTCTAGAAAATTTGTATTTTACAACAATTAACACAGGATAAATCCATGAGACTCATTATCGAAAGCATGGTGAGGTTCGTAATAAGAGAATGTCTGCATGCATGAGGCATACTATGTTAACTGGCTGAGCCAGACAAAGCTATTTCTGGTAGAAAGAAAGGCGGCTGCCCCCCCCCCATGCTAGTGTAAGGATTTACCTTAAATGATGCCTCTTGAGCCAATCATCTTCTTCTTTCCAGTAGTTTTCAGGAATTTTTTTTCCAGGAATTCCTGTCCCATGGAGTCTGTGCTGGTGCATGCTGCCTGCATTGACATACCTTGTGTCTCTCCTCTTCTCCTGGCTGAAGATCTCTACTGCGTATGTGCCCGCCCCATGATCCTTTAGCTTTTTTTAATGTTTGCTATCAGTAGATATATGCAAAACACACAAGAGGGTTTAATTATCCTTTAAAGCCAGGCGGCTATTTTCAGAAGGAGGTAAGCAATGGCAGACTCTATATTTTGTTTTGGTATTTTAACTCGTATAAATGTAAAGAATAAACAACCTTTCTGAGAAAATACACTTATTGTTTTTGCTCCCCTCCCCTGACCTAACAGATCCCACCTCCAACTCCACAGATGCACAACTTTGGATGCTACATCCTTTCAACATGCACTCCAGCAATGGCTGCATGGCATTTCTGAGGTTGGGTTTCCTTATGATGACATCAGTGGATCATGCCTGTAAAGGCGCATTGATGAGATCACTTTGAGCCTTCCTAGGAAGTCCATGTGACATGGTGACAACACAGTAACACAACTGTGAGACAGGGGTTGAGCGTTGTCCCCCATAACAGAAATTGCCTACACAATCCCGTTCATGGCAGGATCACCTGTTTTATTTTAACGATAACTGCAGATTTAGGTGAATTGAAAATTACATTTCAAAATCACATTCACATGTTAAAGTCTATTGGAGATTTTAGTATTTTGGTTTACAAATACTTTAACTGGATAAAAACAGCAGAAATTTTTGAGAACTGCTTTCCTAAGCTGCTACAATTTTCGAGGCACACTTACAAGAAAGGTTACTTCTTATTGCTAAGTCGAAGAAAAGAACGATATTGTTTATGGGAGTCCAGTTGGCTTGAGTCGGGAATGTGCCTGTGCTGTACTTCATCATTTAGGCCAGCAGATGACAAGGAGGGTAAGGAAGCCAACCACATGAACGGAACACCAGCTGCTGCCTAATGTAGGTCAACAGAAACCACCTTTTCCCTACAACTGTAGATCTCAGCCAGAGGGAGGCTCCTGCCAACAAAAGGTCTCCACCATCAAAAGTTTCCATTTGTCAGAGAATTAGATAGATCTGTGACATGGGAATTACAAGGAGAAGCCAGCTGTGAATGTGTCAGGAAGTGCTGCTAACCACTGAGATGACATCTTGGTTTGATGTCTGTAAAAGATAGCAAAGTGTCAGTAGATCAAGGATATCTCCAAACGTGATCACCTGTTGCTGTCAACGGAGGAAGAGCACCATGTCATTTTCTGGCTCAAATGACAATTGTAAGCTAAAGGCATATCGCCTGAAAGCAGACAGGTGAAAATGTGATGATACGTCGGTTTTTGGTACCCAACATCAGCTTGAAGAACTTAAATGAAAAGTGGTAAAAAAAAAGCTTTCCCATACTCATTAGTCCTAAAACACATCCTGTCCTAGGGTGACAACCCTGCCCCTATGTGCATTAAAGTATAAATACATTTTTTTGGCATATATCTAATGCTAGTAAGCAGTAGATATATGCCCCATGATTGAAAAAAGTAGGCAAATACCTAATTACATACCTGTTCCAGCACCGCTCGTTCCCGGCTTAAGATCCCCTGGCTCACGAACGGCTGTGAAGGTGGAAGTGTGCGGGCGCGTGCACAGTAGAGCGGAGTGGGGAGTCGAGAAACAAAAGTGAATGGGCGCAGCCTGGCAGTCGGGAGCCTGCACATTGGAAAGACATTGTGGGACCTGAGGACTCTGCGGTGGATCAGAAACCAGCATTAGGGACTGTCGGAAACCAGTGAAATGAAGAAGATGATCGGATCAAGAGGCATCAAATAAGGTAAGTGCCCACAGCAGCATTGGGGG
>NW_017306812.1:326882-331831 GCF_000935625.1 Nanorana parkeri
GGGGGGGGGGGGGACCTTTAATGGCACTTTAAGTGTTGCCGCTTTACGGCAGAAAGTGCCCGAAGAGGCCCGAAAAATAAAACGAATGCAGCCACCGCATCTAAGGACTGCTAAGCTGCAGTATATGTCATATTTGTTTTTGAGTTTAGATACGCTTAACCTTTTTGAAATCTTTGCGTTTGCTAAAAGTATCAGCTGGGGTCTGCCAATTTCCATCCTATTATAATATTATATAAAACCAAATGTTTCTGTATCTCGGGTTGAAGAAGGGAGATTTTAATAGGCAACAGGCAAACTGGAGACTGCAGAGAGGCTAGATCAACCTCCAAAAGCCAATTCAAGAAGAAAGATTTTCTAGAACCAGTCTCATAGATAATAGAATGTACCAGCCCAATTCTATAGCCTAACTTCAATAATTAAAGAATTTTGGGGATTTAAAAAACGTACCGTTTTATTGGGGCTGCCCCTGCACTGCGAGGGATAAGAGCTTGTTTAGGGGGCTGAAATAAAGCAGATACACTCACCTGACCGTCAACCCCACCAGGCTGCTAGACTGCTCCCCCAATCCTCTACTCTCCTGGGCTCCAGCAGCCTAAGGACCGCTGATGTCATCACATCTAATACAGGTCCATTGACTTGCATTAGGTGTGAGGACGCCAAGGGACACAGACGCAGAGGAGGGGAGAGAGGTGAGCACTGACCACCTCGGGATTGAGGGTCAGGTGACTATATATGTTTTATTTGAGCCCCCTAGACAAAACAAGCACTTAACCCTTGCAGTGTAGGGGTAGCCCCACCACAAGGGTAAGTTTATAAATTCCTGTAGTTCTTTTTTAAAGAAGAATGATTTTGCATAGAACCGGTCCCGTAGATCCCGCCCACAGATGTACCAGCCCAATTTTATAGTCCAGTAACAGGCAACCAATGAATAGCAAGAGAGTACGTGCTAGGCATGTGCATTCAGATTCGGACGAACCTGCAAATCAACGAAAATCAGTTGATTCGGCGGTTCGCTCGAATCCCAAATAACGAATTTAATATATGCCCGAATATACTAAAACGCTATTCGGGCACACATTAATTCGTTTTCAGAACAGGCCGGCAGCCATATTGGCCGCCAGCGTGTTCTACGCATGCCTGCCGCCATCTTGGAGGCGGAGCGTATGACGGTGACGTCACATGCTGAATGAGCGGCGGCCATATAGGCCGCCGGCGTGTTTCGCCCATGCACGCCGCCATTTTGGAGTAGATCTAGGTCTACACCAAGATGGCTGCACTCGAACATGAGAGCGCCACCATCTTGGTGTACACCAAGATCTACTCTGCGATACGGCCGCCGCTCATTCTGCGGTTTCGGATTTTTCATTTTCATTTGTTTCATCTGAAAACGATTTTTTTTGGTTTTCACATGAATGGGCACATGTCTAGTATGTGCCCCTTCCCCAAATTCCTTCCCCAGACCTAACCTGATTGATCTGGCTGCAATGGATCATGGGTGAATTATACTCCGAAAATAGTAACCACATTGGGCTTTTTTTACTCTAGAGCAGGGGTGGGCATCCCCAGCACTCCAGCTGTTGTAGAACTGCAAGTCACATAATGCATTGCAACAGTAGAAAGGCATCATGGCACACTCACAAACTAGCATGTAAAACAACTTGTCTCACCACTAAGGACAATGACAGAGGTTTGGATACACGTCTTCTGCAAAGGATGTGTAAGCCGCACTGCCGCGCCAAGGCACCTCTTATAGTGCGGTCCTAACTCTAAACTATGAGAGTCTCCATCTTGGAGCACATGGGGCAGAAGATATCAAATTGGGTGCAGGCCTGTCAGGAGGACGCCCCACCTCCTTAAAGGTACAGAAACACACAAGGGATCCCGCACATCCCATTGGCAGCAGAGAAACCCCATGCGTCGCTGCACCAAATCGGTAAAACAAACGACAAACGCACTCAACAATTTGTAACAAATTGTTGAGTGCGTTTGTAGTTTGTTTTGCTATAATGCATTGCAAGCCACAATCCAACAGCCACACGCATGACTCCCAGAGGCACGAGTGGATTTGTAGTATCATCACAGCTGGAGTGCCGAGGTTACCTACAACTGTGCCAGAAGATAAAGCCCATTTACGGTTAATCTTTCTTTTTTCCGCCTTTCCAAATAAATTGTGAAAATGCATTATTAGTTTGGGCTCGTCATCCTGCTTGACGGTAACTGGAATAGTCTGCAGAGAGTTTAACAAACAAGCAAATGAAATAATTTTTAACAAGTGACATCTTCCCGCACACATCCAGCGGTAAATGCTGCTGGGGCTTTTTTTTTTTTCCCGTTAAGCTTGGCTAATAAAGGGCCGTCATTTAGACATTATAAAGGATGTTGGTCTCTGCCTGGGCTCTTTGTGTTCACCCTTGAGAGGAGGCGATTGATAACAGAAATGTAATGAAGGCTCAACGAAACTGCAAGCATTGTATAAAATGAGGATTAAGAAAAAAAAAAAAAGACTGAGAGCAGAAGGATTAAAACTGTGTGAAATTGCGTCTTGCTTCTAGTCCGTATCCCTCGTTTTCATGGCAAAATAAAGATGTGAACGTGCTGTGCTGTACGCTGTAGGTCAGGGGCGCTCACAATTTTTCATCTGGAGATCTACTTTTCAAATGACGAGCTCAATGAGATCTACCAATGAAAAAACACCTGCGTTCAGGGGCATGGTGGTGCATTGAAGTCAATGGCATGGCAGCCACGCCCCCCGCTCGCAGAGCGATCGCACGCACCCGGAACACAGGCACATTAGCGCCTGCATTCCGGTCTAGTGCGATCTGCAAAAATGCTGCAAGCCGGCTTGCGTTTGTGCGTTCTAGAGCCCGAGCACTCTGGAACGCAGACTTTGTGGTGCGAACTGGCCCTCTCTCTTGGCCGTCTCTTCTCTCTCTCCTCGCTCTCTCCAATGTTTCTATCTGCTATCTCTATCTCCCGACGTTGCACACAGAGAGAGGTGTCCCGCCTCTTCCCGTCTGCTGCGTCTGACACATTCAGCCGCATTAGCACCGTGGGAGGGAGCTCAGGTCAGTGAGCTGATCACGATCTACCAGTGTTTGCTTTGCGATCTACCTAATGGACACCCCTGCTGTAGGTCAACGTTATTAAAAAGAAGTTAAAAAGTGCACATTGCCAAAAAGCGTTTAAGTTTACCATTCTCCTGTATTAACGTATTTCGGCCCTGTGCCCCATTATTTGGCGTAGTTCTGCAAATCTGCATATGTGGTGCATTGTAGGCCACTGACATGCTATATACCATGGTAATCTGTATGAAGCTGGAATGTTTATTGCAGGTTTAAGGAGATCCAACAGGTTTTGGGGATCTGTGTCCTCCTCACCAGATCACTGGGTTATAGAATTGGCCCGGTACATGCTGTTATCTAAGGGACTGGTTCTATGCAAAATCTTTCTTCTTTAAAGAAGAACTATGGGAATTGTAAAAAATGTACCCTTACATTGGGACTACCCCGGTACTGTAAGGGTTGAGCGCTTGTTTTGTCTAGGGAGCTCCAATAAAGAAGATCCAGTCACCTGATCCTCAGCCCCGAACCGGTTGGTGCTCAGCTCTCTCCCCCTCCCCTCACATGTAAGGGTGGCCATACACTGCTCTATTTTTCTTGTTCAAGCCGTGGGCTGCCAGTGTGTAGATCAAGGAATCCCCGCTGTTTGCATTGTATTCTGATAGTGAGTCAGAATACCCGAACAGAGACGGCAGCTCATTGGATGTCGACTCTGAACGTACGAACATTTTCGGACTGGTTCCTTCGATCAGCTGAAAAAGAGTGCCGACTGCGGCACAAACTGTGTGAATTTTGCACAGTGTATGGGCACCTTAACACAAGTCAATGGACCTATATTAAATGTGATGACATCAGTGGTCCTTAGACCACCGGAACCCGGGGAAGAAGAGGCTGCAAGGACTGGTCTAGCAGCATGGAGGAACCAAGGTTTAGGTGAGTATATCTGCTTTATTGGAGCCCCCGGATAAAATGATCACTTAACCCTTGCAGTAACCCCACTGCAAGGGCGAGTTATTACAATTCTTTAATTAGGTAAGGCTATAGAATGGAGCCAGTACATTCTGTTGTTTGTGGGACTGGTTTTAATCAGATCTTTCTTCTTTAATTATGTTTTGGAGGTTGATCTAGGCTCTCTTAATTAAGTTAGACTATAGAATTGGGCACTTCATCTGAGCTAATATGACATTCTCGGTATTAATTATTAAAATATAAACAGATACTTTTAGTTTAAAAAAAGGTTTTGTTACAGTGCTAATTAAATTATGTTTAATTTATCATCATTTATCATTGTCATCATTTATCATCCTTTTATCATTCATACATACAGTATATTTCTGTTATTATTACTGATAAAGGAAGCTTAGGTCCCCGAAGCTTAGGACGAAAAGCACTGGATCACCTTCACCCGGCAGCAAATATTTCAACTTACTGCAATTTAGACCATTTATTTGGACACAGGTCCTGCCCCTCATTGCTTTACCTTAAAAGAATGACCGGGGGTATGTTAAAGGGTGTTTATGGTCAAAAGGTAAATATAAATATGTATTTCTATATTGAATTTCCATACGTTCCCCTGTTTTCCCTTATGCATTCAAATTTGAGAAAACCTCATTGTGTGTGTAGTGCTCATCCCCGAAGAAGCTGCTGGAATAACCCGAATCATCACTAGTTGTCTAGGGGTATTATCTTTAGCTGCCCCACTAGCATTTAACCGCCCTCTTCTAGTGCCCACAAAGCTGATGTCCACTCCAGTAATGCAATGCTGAATAACTTTTATTAACATCTTCACACTGGGGAGAGAGGGTATGGGGATCCTAGACATCCAGGGGTGCAGGGGCGTCCCGAGGCTGGGTGACACCCGGAGCGGTAACCAAGTGTCACCCCGCCGAG
>NW_017306812.1:331970-353151 GCF_000935625.1 Nanorana parkeri
AAATGACTGTGAGTCATTTTGGTGTCACCCCTCCAATGGTGGCACCCGGGTGCGGGCCGCACTCTCCGCACCCCCCTTGTGACGCCACTGCGGGGGGGTACAGACATAGACTCCAGACTCACCAGACTTTTAATGGCATCGCAGTGTAGATCCACTTGGAGTATAACAAATAACAATAACAATTGAAGTATCAGATGAGCAGGAGTTGAGCACAGATCCTCAGCAGGGGAGACACCAGCTATACTCCTGAAGTCCTCTAGATTCTGAGTATTTTCAGTAGCCATCCATCTTCCTGGTTTTCCTCCTCTGGCAACGACACAGGCCTCCTCCATTCTGGGGGCCCCAGGGAACTCCTCCCACACGCCAGCCTATGCCCACCCCCAAGCCTCAGGCCTAGCCCAGGGGCAGGGACGTCCCGAGGCCGGGTGTCACCCAGAGCGGGGACCTGGCGACAGCCGCAGTGACATCATCGTGCACACGTCATCTAATTGACGCATGCCGGCGGCCATCTTTTGTTATGAGGTATGCGGCTGGGTCCCCTCCTCTCTCCTGAAACTGTCGGGCTCTCAGTGACGCCACTGCCCAGGGGGTGGCTGAACAGCACTCAGCCCTAATCCATGGCTGGTCTCAACTAGTCTAAGCACATGGCATATCCCTCCAGTATATGTACCCTACCCCAGCATGCACCACTGGTTGAGAGAAACCCAGTGATTGGCTGCTGTCCTGTACATACACTCACAGTGCCTCTCATTGACTGTCCCACAATACAGCAGAGTCACACTCCACCCAGGGGGGTACAGTCAATGCCAAACACCTGAAATTAACCAGATAAATGCCACTTAAATAAAACCAAGCTCTGACTACGGCCCTGGCTATCACCAAATGTCTAGTAGCCACCTCACAGAAGGTGATGGGGGCTACATATGCTTGTCCTGTGTTCCCATTCACACAGCATACCGAAAAATAAAAAAGAGAGTTTATATTTCCCCATTGGGGGTACAGACAGCAGTAAGAACCTGATGGGGTGTCTAACCCTTCCAGACTCCATCCAAAATGTAAACAAATATTTTCGACTTTAGATATTTTTTTTAATGTAAATTGTCATTTGTTTTTAGTGTTGGTTAGTGCGGATTAATATTTAGGGTAATTTTATCTTTATTATTTTTTACAAAACAAAAAAGCAGTTTGTTTTTATGCATTCCCGTGTTATAAAATACATTCGCAACCCTTGAAATATCATTCCTATAGTGTTGTACCGACTTCTGCAGAATAATCTTTTTGTCCTCCACGTGGCATTTTTCACAAACGACCCTGTTTAAATGTGAGGTCTATTCGCCTAATCTCGGGCTGTCACATCTGCCTTTGACAGATGCAGTCACATACATTACCTTGGTATCAATAGCGTGTATCTCGCATTGCAGCCTATTTATCTTCCGAAGTGAGTCTCTTCATCCCGTGTTTCATCACTTTAATCCTGACTTGCGGTTTAACTCTAGATGGTAACAGCTCTGCCACACTCACTAGCGGCCATACATTACAGGCTACATCGTGATTATATCATGATCGTTTTTTTGCAATGCTAATCTTCACATAAGAATGTGATTTTAACAAAATCTAAATGTTAAAAAACAAGGTAAACAATTTCAGTTTTTAGGCACCTGTAGGCAAAATTGGAAATCTGTTTAGCCTGAGCCGACGCCCTTACTTGCTACAGGGCCGCCAGCTTTCACATATGCAGAGAAGGACCCCAGCATCATGTAAACACCTGTCTGCATCCATTTTATAGGGCAGCTTTGCACAGAGCCCGGTCCTTCCCCTGCGTTTGTGGAAGTCCGCGGTTACTGTAGGCGCCGCTGGTCTTAGAGCAGGAGGGTGCATTTTGCGTAGAATGCACCGCCCTTACTATTGCCGGTGTTGTATCTTGACACAACGCCGCGAGCTAGGCAGAGTAGGGACCTGCACTGCGCCTCTCTATTGAGGGCGCCTGTAGGCACGTGCTGACTCTTCCTAATGGTAAATCTGGCCCTGTTTGTATACTGTTGGGAATGATATGGATGAGGTCTGGGGCCAGGTAAAAATAAATTACACTCACATTTAACATTTAAAATCTAGAGATACCATTTTTTTTTACTTTTAAGATTCAAAATTCAAAGATAACTGATCATTCTAAATGATTAAAAAACTAAATTCTGACTTATTTATCTCTGAATTCTGATTGTTTTCTTAAATATCTGACTTTTTTCTGGCTCAGAATTCTAACTCATGCTGTTTTTGGATGGAGGAAAGAAATCTGACCATGAGTAGATAGTGCTTTAGTAAATCAACCCCTTTATCTCAGAATCTTGACTTGTTGAAAACTAATTAATTCACAGTTATTTCATCTTGAGCTGGCCACAAGTGCATAGCTGTGATCCATCCTTTTTCGATATTGCAATCGCATATAGGCTAAGGCACTTTGCCATTTTGAATGCGTAATATGAGCAACCAATTAAGACTCACTGTTGGATCTCTTGGAAATGAATCTTGAGAAGAAAAATGACAAAAAACTCATATGTGTGGCCATCTTTATAATCTAAAACTGGAGATTTCCAGATTCAAATTATATTTTACAATCTGATAATTTGATACGCGCAACTGAGGAATTGAGCTTTAGAAGATGGCATTGCACCCTTTTGGCAGTGCCATCCTAATTGATGGTGTTGAGATAAGCCCTGCAAGAGGAAGCTTTGCTAAAACAGTCAAGTGCTGTTACAATTGTAAAGGTTCATCAAATGTGGACTTACCTCAATGGTGGACAAATAAAAGTGACACCAAACTCAGGAGTTAAATCTTGAAAATTTATTCAAGTCTCTTAAATATTAATAAAAATGTATCTTATTTGTGTATCACTCGGCTGTAAATCCTCAAATCATCTCTGAATTGGTGCTGACACTGTCCTTCCTTCTGGAGGGTGGCTACTTTTGTTCCCCATGGTCCCTGCACGTGCTGTAAAGGAAGGACAGTGTCAGCACCAATTCAGAGGTGATTTGAGGTTCTACAGCTGAGTGATACACAAACATTTTTGTTAATAGTTAAAATATAATTAAACGCTTGTTTTTTTTGGGGGGGGGGGTGCATTTATCTATTGCTATCAAGCAGTAGATATATGCAAAAACAATTAAAACAAATTAAAAAGTTAACAAAAAGGTATTTATTTACCTCTGTCACCGCCGCTCGCTCCCGTCCGAAGATCTTAAGCTTTTCAAGCGGCCAAGCAAGATGATGTGGGCGGGCCCATGCACAGTACAGATCTTCGCGGGGAGAAGAGAAGACTCAGTGTAAGTCAATGCACAGGAGCATGCACATCAGACAGACATCATGGCCAGAGCATTAGCTAGCTCCCTTTGCACCCGTGGCAAAAACTGAAAACTGTGCCCCCCAACAGACGTGTGATGTTACCTGACGCCACACATGCGTGGCATCATGTGCTCTGCCTCCAGGATGGTGGCCAAATCCAAAATAGCATACAAATTTGGAGGAGGGAACACTGAAGCCGGCAGGGGAGGTGGAGGAGGGAGCGCGGTCACTTCAGGATGGCCAAGCGGTGAGGTGAGAGAGAGCCGCCAGCTGTCAGATGCTGACCGAGTGGCTCCCTCTCTCCTCACCACTCGGCCATCTTGGATGACAGATTCCTCCTCCGACCCCTCCCCCTGCCAGCTGCAGCGCTCCATTTCTCATCGGATCCCTGCTGCCTCTGCCCATACAGGCGGGGAAGAGCAACAGGGGCCGCAGGCGGCCAACAGGGGCGAGGGGGCGCAGCCAATCCGGCTCTGGATGCGCCCCCTCTCAGCTGCGCCTGAGGCGAGTGCCCTGATCATGGGACACAGAAGAGACAGCAGTCAGCGCTGGATCAGAGACCGGCACCAGCACTGGGGGGATTGCTGAATACAAGTGGAAGGAAGAAGATGATTGGATCAAGAGGCATCGTTTAAGGCCTTGGTTCTCAACTGGTGTGTCGTGACCCAAAAGTGGGTCTCGACCCTGTGTTTAGTGGGTCGTTGCGTGTCTTCCACTTTTCTAGGTGAGAGGCTCCTCTGCCTCCCCCTAGCGCAGCACTGTCAGTTCTCGCACCAAGCAGTCATTCAAAATATACTTCCTGTTACCGAGTGTCAGCTTGAGGTGGGGTGGGCTGGGGGTATGGCCGCGAGGGAGCTACATCCATACGTGCATTGCTTGCAGCTCCCTCACGTGTCCTGTAGAGGTCACTATGTGGCCCAGAAGAAGGGACCCTGCGTGTCCCTGAAACATTGGCTGTTTGACGCATGTGACAATCTAATAAAAGTGCTCATACTTTTTTCACGCATCATCAAGTGCTGGTGACTTCTATTGTGGACTGTAGAGGTGCCCGGACTGAAGTGAGGTCACATTCTGGCTCCCGGCATCTCTACAGGGTGCGCAAGGGAGCTGTATAAGCAATGCACGTATGGATGGAGCTCCATCATAGCACAGCAGCCCACACTGGAGCACAGGCTGAGGATCTACTCCAGTTCTCGTAAGGTAGGGAGACTGGGTGGACCATAAAAAAAATCCATTGACAATTAGAGAAAAGCTCAGAAGTTGGACACTAGCTGTAATTTTTATGTTGCATTGGCTACCTGACTTCTGGGATTTGTCTGGCCCTGCCTTATCTTTAACAGACTTTCCTTTCAACACTTGCTACTTTATAATAAGCCGTCCAAGAGGATGTAATTGAGAAAATGTTGTTGACAGGCTATAAAATTGTTTAACTGATCAATGCCTTGAAATGAATATCCTTATGCCGTTTTGCAGAGATGATTCTACATAGAATGAATATAATTAGGCGCAATCATCCTCTTGGAGGAGACGGGATATAATGTAATCTGAGTGGTTAATTGCTGTTTTCTGTTCTTGTACGCAATTATTTTTTATACGGTTCATATTGTTTTACCACCCTTCATACAGCGAACGTCCGGCTTAACGACACAGCGGAGAGTGGCAAAGCACTACTGCATGGCTGGTCAGGGTATAGAATCTCAGTGACCCATTTTACATCTGCTGGCTCAACACTAATGGTCACATATAGCATCCACTTAAGAACACAAGATGTTATCTGAGACTGATCATTACTTTAAAAGCACAACATTAGAAAGAAAGGACATGGCTCAAAGATATTATGTGGAAGCAAATGATGTAGTGCTGTAACCTTATAGTGTTGTTTGAGTTTCCTTAAAGTGCACCCGTTCCTTTTACTGTTTAAGAGGTATATGCTGTAAAGCAGGGGTAGGCCGACTGTGACAATATTTTCCACCCCAAGTCATATCATAGTTGGGGTGAGAAAAACACAAGTTTATCTAGTTCAACCAATATAATGAATAAATACATTGAAAACCTCCATATACCAAACCATATATTCACAGTTGATCCAGAGGGGAAAAATGCCTCTTAAAGCTTGGTCTAATTTGCTCCAGCAGGGAAAACAAATTCCTTCCTGATCCCCAAAGACAGGGGTAGGCTAATTCTGGTCTCAAAAAGTCTCATCATGCCTCTGGAAGTTATGCCTGTGGCTGTCAGGGTCTTGCAATGCCTACAGCTGGAGGGCCAGAGTTTGCTGCCCCCTGCAGAGACAGTTGGAAATGGGATGTTGTTGAGGAAGGAGGAAAGAAAACGGCAACTGGATTAATAAGAGGACTTTAGCTATGGGGAAAGATTAAATAAACTGAATTAATTTCCTATTAGGAACAGGTGATTAAAGCCGAACTTCAGTTGGCCATCTGTTGGCCAAAGACCCATAGCTGACAGGGCTTTCAGCCCTGTCAGCTATGGGTGTAAAACCTTCCTTCCCTTACCCAAAGAAATTTAAGGAAATACTATAGGGATGCACCAATACCGCTTTTTCGGTATCGAGTATGAGTACCGATATTTTTTTTCTCGGTACTTGCTCATTCCGAATACCAGTGCCGTGGGCAGCAGATCATGACCCACCTCCTGGCTTCCTGATTGTCCTATCGAAAGGAACAGCGGCTTCACTTCCCGAGGCCGCCTGGCTTCCTGACCAATCAGGAAGCCAGGCGGCGGGTCATGATGTGCCGCCAGGATTCCTGATTGGTCAGGAAGCCAGGCTACCTAGCAACAAGTGAAGCTTGCTTCCTAGCCAATCAGGAAGCTGGGTGGCACGTCATGACCAGCTTCCTGATTGACTAGGGAGCCGGCTTACTTGTTGCTAGGCAGCCTGGCTTCCTAGCCCACCACCTGGCTTCCTGATTGGAAAGGAAGCCAGTTCCATGCTCTCTCGGCACTGCCAGTCAGGGGTAGCTCTCCCTCTGACCGGAAGTTCCGGTATCGGAGTTAAGTATAGGATTATTTGGGCAAGTACAAGTACTTGCCCAAATACTCGATATTGGAACCAATACCAATACTAGTATCGGCATCGGTGCATCCCTAAAATATTATATAGACCCCTAAATGAATTTGAACATGCTTGGGATACACATAGATCTCTACCCAGACTAGTCTACAACTCCCCCAGTTGTGATCTTGGTCTTGCTTTGGCTGTGATGCTGCTTCATCAGTTGGACTCCAACTAGGTGATCCCAATCCCATCATTGCCCCTAAAACTCTCTGTTTGACAGATCTGAGCGGTGTGACCATGGCAACCTTTTTACAGCATCTGTCACAATAGTTCTGTGTTTTCCTTCTGAGTTCTTAGAGATATCAGTTGACTCAGGATGACTGTCATCTGTTTTCTTCTGAGAAATCACCGCTTGAATGAATGTAAAAAATACATTGCGCAAATGGCTCCAGCCTGTCACACGTTAGAAGTTTCTTTAAACTTTTTCTTTCATGTCAGTGACTGATATGGCTGCGTCTTCAAAATGAAAAAAAAAAGTTGTTTACGGTAAACAACTGTCAAGGATGTAACGTTTGAAATGTTCATCTGCTGTAAATAATTGTCAAGTTTAAGTTACTTGCGAGAATATATTCATAGAAAAATAAACAAGAATTATGTGTCTACAGGTAGTTTCTGGTGTTTTTTTTATTGTTTATTTTTCCCAAGAATACATTTTCAGTATGCAATGCTTTAAAGTGAAAGTGTGCTTTGTTTATTATTATTATTATTATACAGGATTTATATAGCGCCAACAGTTTGTGCAGCGCTTTACTATATAAGGAAGACATTACAATCACAATACAATTCAAGACAAGATGGTAAGAAGGGCCCTGCCCCTGAGGGCTTACAATACATGAGGAGGTAGCTGAGTAGGGATGAATTGTTTGAGAATGTGATATACTTGGCAAAGCAGCAGGTTCACTACAAAGAGTTTGCCCAGGCCAAATATGTAGAACAGCCATTCATAACCTGGGGTCCGTGGATCCCTAGTGTTCCTCCAGAGGTTGTCAGGGGTTCCTTGAGCTGTGGCTGGTTGACCTCCCATCTGTTGGTCCTTGCATAGTACCAGGGTCAACACCATATGTCAGAGCCAGCTGCATGACACCTGTGATCAGTTAAGCTGTCTGTAAGGATGGCATTTTGACCACCAATGTAAGGGGCATGTTTCCTACTTAACACCAGTGTAAGGAGCATTCTTTACCCCTGACCACCAATTTAAGGAGCATTCTTCCCAATGACAACCAATGTAAGGGCATTCTTTCCACTGGCCACCAATGTAGGGGCATTCCTTACACTGATCACCAATGTAAGGGGCATTCTTCCCACTGATCACCAATGTAAGGGGCATTCTTCCCACTGACCACCAATGTAAGGGGCATTCTTCCCACTGACCACCAATGTAAGGGGCATTCTTCCCACTGACCACCAATATAGAGAGCATTCTTTCCACTGATCACCAATGTAGGGAGCATGCTTCCCACTGACCACCAGTGTAAGGAACATTCTTCCCACTGACCACCAATGTAAGGAGCATTCTTCCCGATGACCACCAATGTAAGGAGCATTCTTCCCACTGACCACCAATGTAAGGGGCATTCTTCCCACTGACCACCAATGTAAGGAGCATTCTTACCACCAACCACCAATGTAAGGGACATTCCTCACACTGACCACAAATGTAAGGAGTATTCATCCCACTGACCACCAATGTAAGGGGCATTGTTCCTACTAATGACCAATATTAGCGACATTCTTAACACTAACTCACTCACTGACTGTAACCATTTTCCTTTGGGGTAAAAAGGTTGAGAATAGCTTGATGTAGAAAGCGCTTTGGCTTTACTGATTCCCCATATGTTATGTAAAAAGTATGTGGTAAACCTGCCACCTCTACTGTATCATGGCCTTTTCCTCTCTCAGGGTGACAACACAGTATGTTTGCTGTTGAATTTTAGATAGTGTTATCACCCTTATCTGAAGGCGATTGCATGCCTCCATTAGCTTTGTGATGACACAAATCCCTTCTCTGCTAACCAGAAAGAACAGGCTGGTCCTGCCCACCAGTCACATCACACCTTGTCCCACCACTCCTCCCTGGGTGAATGACAGCTGTAGACAGGGAGTGACAAGGGGCATCAATTGCCCCTCCGCCTACAGCAATAGGAGGGATGGGAGTTGTAGTCCTCAGCTAATGGGAGTTGTAGTCCTCAGACCATTTAGACACTGGCAGAGGCATTGCTGTACATTTCTGCCCACAGCTCTCCCCCAAGGGGAACAGTAAGAGAGTCATCTGTCTGATCAATCTGATTAAATCTGATATGATTAAAAACAATTATAAAAAGATATTCGGCTGCTTTTTTTCTGTATTTTATTACTGGCCGTAATAATAGCAATTGATATTACAGGGGCTGGTTTTATATTTACACTGCACATGTGCAGGTTGCAGTTAATTTATCCCGGCACCCTGCAGCTGAGAAGCATAGGGAATTCCTATGCTCCTTGGCTCCATCTAGTGGCAGAAATTCCATTTGAACGTATGGCCAGGGGAAGATTGATATATTGTGTTATTAATTAATGTGTTATTAATTCCATATAATCCTATTAGTTGTAAATTACCTCCTCGTGGGCTACAAATGTCTCACTTTATTGTTGAGCTATTTTTTTTCTTTTTTTAATGTATTCTTGTCTTTTATATGTTTGTGTCTTCCTTTGTATCAGCGTGAGCAGGTATTTCACAACTTCATTTGTAGAAAGAAGCAGCGACAAATCTTTCAGTGCTAATGCATTCTTCTGGGTCAGCCAGTCCTAGGAAATCCAATTTATATCATATTGAGAGTCAAGACAGGAATAGAGAGGGTTTAAGACGACAGGTCACCAGCACTCAGATAATTGAAATAGATATGTCCTTTTTATTGGACAATCGTGTCACGACAATCAACAAAGCCGACGTTTCGGGACCGCCCAGGGTCCCTTCTTCAAGGCAGAAAGATGTGATCTTTTCGGGAATTGTTTACGGTAAACAACTGTCAAGGATGTAACGTTTGAAATGTTCATCTGCTGTAAATAATTGTCAAGTTTAAGTTACTTGCGAGAATATATTCATAGAAAAATAAACAAGAATTATGTGTCTACAGGTAGTTTCTGGTGTTTTTTTTATTGTTTATTTTTCCCAAGAATACATTTTCAGTATGCAATGCTTTAAAGTGAAAGTGTGCTTTGTTTATTATTATTATTATTATACAGGATTTATATAGCGCCAACAGTTTGTGCAGCGCTTTACTATATAAGGAAGACATTACAATCACAATACAATTCAAGACAAGATGGTAAGAAGGGCCCTGCCCCTGAGGGCTTACAATACATGAGGAGGTAGCTGAGTAGGGATGAATTGTTTGAGAATGTGATATACTTGGCAAAGCAGCAGGTTCACTACAAAGAGTTTGCCCAGGCCAAATATGTAGAACAGCCATTCATAACCTGGGGTCCGTGGATCCCTAGTGTTCCTCCAGAGGTTGTCAGGGGTTCCTTGAGCTGTGGCTGGTTGACCTCCCATCTGTTGGTCCTTGCATAGTACCAGGGTCAACACCATATGTCAGAGCCAGCTGCATGACACCTGTGATCAGTTAAGCTGTCTGTAAGGATGGCATTTTGACCACCAATGTAAGGGGCATGTTTCCTACTTAACACCAGTGTAAGGAGCATTCTTTACCCCTGACCACCAATTTAAGGAGCATTCTTCCCAATGACAACCAATGTAAGGGCATTCTTTCCACTGGCCACCAATGTAGGGGCATTCCTTACACTGATCACCAATGTAAGGGGCATTCTTCCCACTGATCACCAATGTAAGGGGCATTCTTCCCACTGACCACCAATGTAAGGGGCATTCTTCCCACTGACCACCAATATAGAGAGCATTCTTTCCACTGATCACCAATGTAGGGAGCATGCTTCCCACTGACCACCAGTGTAAGGAACATTCTTCCCACTGACCACCAATGTAAGGAGCATTCTTCCCGATGACCACCAATGTAAGGAGCATTCTTCCCACTGACCACCAATGTAAGGGGCATTCTTCCCACTGACCACCAATGTAAGGAGCATTCTTACCACCAACCACCAATGTAAGGGACATTCCTCACACTGACCACAAATGTAAGGAGTATTCATCCCACTGACCACCAATGTAAGGGGCATTGTTCCTACTAATGACCAATATTAGCGACATTCTTAACACTAACTCACTCACTGACTGTAACCATTTTCCTTTGGGGTAAAAAGGTTGAGAATAGCTTGATGTAGAAAGCGCTTTGGCTTTACTGATTCCCCATATGTTATGTAAAAAGTATGTGGTAAACCTGCCACCTCTACTGTATCATGGCCTTTTCCTCTCTCAGGGTGACAACACAGTATGTTTGCTGTTGAATTTTAGATAGTGTTATCACCCTTATCTGAAGGCGATTGCATGCCTCCATTAGCTTTGTGATGACACAAATCCCTTCTCTGCTAACCAGAAAGAACAGGCTGGTCCTGCCCACCAGTCACATCACACCTTGTCCCACCACTCCTCCCTGGGTGAATGACAGCTGTAGACAGGGAGTGACAAGGGGCATCAATTGCCCCTCCGCCTACAGCAATAGGAGGGATGGGAGTTGTAGTCCTCAGCTAATGGGAGTTGTAGTCCTCAGACCATTTAGACACTGGCAGAGGCATTGCTGTACATTTCTGCCCACAGCTCTCCCCCAAGGGGAACAGTAAGAGAGTCATCTGTCTGATCAATCTGATTAAATCTGATATGATTAAAAACAATTATAAAAAGATATTCGGCTGCTTTTTTTCTGTATTTTATTACTGGCCGTAATAATAGCAATTGATATTACAGGGGCTGGTTTTATATTTACACTGCACATGTGCAGGTTGCAGTTAATTTATCCCGGCACCCTGCAGCTGAGAAGCATAGGGAATTCCTATGCTCCTTGGCTCCATCTAGTGGCAGAAATTCCATTTGAACGTATGGCCAGGGGAAGATTGATATATTGTGTTATTAATTAATGTGTTATTAATTCCATATAATCCTATTAGTTGTAAATTACCTCCTCGTGGGCTACAAATGTCTCACTTTATTGTTGAGCTATTTTTTTTCTTTTTTTAATGTATTCTTGTCTTTTATATGTTTGTGTCTTCCTTTGTATCAGCGTGAGCAGGTATTTCACAACTTCATTTGTAGAAAGAAGCAGCGACAAATCTTTCAGTGCTAATGCATTCTTCTGGGTCAGCCAGTCCTAGGAAATCCAATTTATATCATATTGAGAGTCAAGACAGGAATAGAGAGGGTTTAAGACGACAGGTCACCAGCACTCAGATAATTGAAATAGATATGTCCTTTTTATTGGACAATCGTGTCACGACAATCAACAAAGCCGACGTTTCGGGACCGCCCAGGGTCCCTTCTTCAAGGCAGAAAGATGTGATCTTTTCGGGACCGCCCAGGGTCCCTTCTTCAAGGCAGAAAGATGTGATCTTTCTGCCTTGAAGAAGGGACCCTGGGCGGTCCCGAAACGTCGGCTTTGTTGATTGTCGTGACACGATTGTCCAATAAAAAGGACATATCTATTTCAATTATATGAGTGCTGGTGACCTGTCGTCTTTATCTTGTATTTTGCACGGTGCCATCCGTGGTCGTTACTACGAGCACCATTGTTCTTATTGGCCGGGATTGCTGTAAGGTGTGCGGAGAGCACCTCACCAACAGGAATAGAGAGGGAACACTTTTTTGAAGAACATTTTTTAATTATTTTTTTGTTCCTTTGTTTTAGTCATTTGTAGGAAGTAGCAGAACTGTTACAATTAAAGATGAGTGGATCGATCAATCCCAACTGAGATTCATCCAAGACCAGGTGTCTTCAGAATCTGACCAATCCTCTGGGCAAATCAACTTGTTTGTCTTGGCCCTCAATGGGGAACTGGTTAGTTTACTCTAAAAGTTTTTGAATAATGAATCCGGATCGAACAAATATACATTGCCCAGGAAAGTGTTTATTTTTTTGCCCAAACACTTACAACAGTGGCAGAACTATTGCCATAGTGACCTAGGCGGCCGCTATGGGGCCCGGGGCACAGGGGGGCCTGGCCAGGACGAGGAACAAAGGGCTCCCCCTGATGCTGTGCGGGCATGGCGGCTGTGAGAAGGAATGCGCCACTGTCCAGATCACTGACAACCTGTCAGTGATCTGTGCAGCAGCGCGTTCCTCCTCACAGCCGCTGCTGAGTCAGTGACAGCCAGCAGCTGCAGAGGAGGAGGACAGGGCCTGGCGTCAAGAGTGGAGGAGGAGGTGGGGCCCAGCAACGGTGGAGGAGGATGAAGAGGCCAGGCCCGACGGCGGAGGAGGAGGCGGGGACTGTCAGCGACCGAGAGGAGGCTGTGTCCGGACGTGGAGAAGGCTGACAGCGGATCGGGGGTAACAGGTAAGAGGTGTGCAAGGGTGTGACCAGCCCACCTGAGACCCTGCAGAGCCCACCATAGAGGGTCAATGGTGGGCTCTGCAGGGTCACTCTCAGCAAGGGGCGTAACTAGAGATCACAGAGCCCTATACAAAATGTTGCTATGGGGCCCTGTGATATTATAGTTACGCCCCTGCCAGTCATCATTTTTCTAAACAGTTGGCTCTATCTCTCTCAGCTCGGCTTCTCTGAACTTCCTGTCCAGTACAAGATCACAAGGGAGAGCATAGTCTCCATCAGCTGTCCATCTACTGTCTTGGAGAAGGGGGAGGAAGGGAGCGTCTTGCCTTCCTGTGCCTTGTGTCATCCTGGCATAGACTTTACTGGTTCCCTGTTAGGAAAACAGGAAATACCATATTAGTCATATTAAGGGATGGATATAATTATACTACTACGCACTCATAAAGCTTTGCATTGCAAATATGGACCTTTCAGTAACTTTATATATTGGCATGAATAAAATACATGTCATGTCACAATCTAAATATAAGTCCACTTTATGTGCAAACCCAGATATTAGCTTGTAACAGAAGCAAAGACATCATCACTTTGCTGTACATAGCCTGTGCAGAGAGCAGAGCTGTGGGAGGGGCCCAGCAAGCACCACTCACTACGGGTTGCCTGCAGAAAGTCACGGGAGGGGGCAGAAACAAGACCAGTCATCCTGCACATGGTGAGAGCGCAGCAGAGAGCGGTCTTTATTACAGGAGGGTGCGGAGACAAGACCAGTCACCTTGTACATGGAGAGAGAGCAGCAGTGACCGGTCTTTATTACAGGATGGGCAGAGAAAGGACCAGTCAACCTGCAAAAGGAGAGAGAGCAGCAGTGACCAGTCTTTATTATAGGAGGGGGGCAGAGACAAGACCAGTCACCCTGCACAAGGAGAGAGAGCAGCAGTGACCAGTCTTTATTAAAGGAGGGATGCGGAGACAAGACTAATCACCTTGCACAAGGAGAGAGAGTAGCAGTGACCAGTCTTTATAACAGGAAGCTCCAAGTGTCACACAGATTTGGAGGAAATAGACAAAGCACTCCAAGGTTCAATAATACACATTGCTCTTGTTTTTTTATAATATATATATTTATTTTGTATTTATTTATTTATTATATTTAACAATATTTCTTTATCCCGAGAGTTAAGCTTCAAGGAACTCAAATTTAAAAAAAAAAAGGGGATGCATTGTTCCCAGCACGCCGTACTGACCTGCCATCGCTCTGTATGCCTCAGCACACTTTTTGGCTTATCTTCATTTGCATTTATTTCTCGGATTGCTATATAAGCCTCCATCTCTCTTTAGAAAATGTAAGAGGGGAGAAAAAAAAAAAAAAACTAAAGCAGGGGATCAAGGAAATGGGAAACAGTTGCACAATCTGGCACATCTGTTGTGATTTAAAACTAAGCTTGGGCAGATTAATTTTGATTTGCTTATGTAGGTGGCTCGGAGGAATTCCATTGTCTGGGCCGTCGGGACATCTATAATTTACAGCTGATGTTGTTCTTTATCTGAGCGGCTCTAATGACTGAACACTACATGAAAACAATTTGAACAAGATTAAGTTTACGATTAAACAATGTTGACCAGTTGTTTCACAGTTTGAAATGACTCATAAGAGCAGGTTAAAAGCTTTTTATACAAATACTTAATAATCATCTTAAAAGCATAATAATAATAGAAATAGGAACGGGATGTAGACATGACAGCCAGTTCCATTTATTGCAATTACGCTGAATTAAAGTCTATCTCTTGCCAAGATTTTTTGGACAGAGTGGAGCAGGGGTGGAAAAAATGATATGGACGAAGCAGGATACAGCAGGAGCCAGCTCCATTGCAAAACAACTAGAGAAAACCTCAAAAGTTAGGCGCTGGCTGTAATTGTTAAGGAGCATTAGCTACCTGGATCATGGGATTTGTCCAACCCTGGAGTAGAGCAGAGGTAGGCAACCTTGCAACTCCAATTATGGTGAATTTACAAATCCCACCATGCCTCTGCCTCTAGGAGTCATGGCAGTGGCTGTCAGAGTCTTGGAATGCCTCATGGGACTTGTAGTTTCATCACAGCTGGAGAGTCAAGGTTGCTTACTTCTGGAGAAGAGAATGGTTAGGATCCGTCAATTTATTTTCCACTGTGTCCCCACTATTGAGATTTTTACTTCGCTTCCTATATTAGAGACTAAACAGTGTTTGTACATGATAGCACTGGACCATTAGAAGTGGGAATTGGTTCTAAAGGATATATTAAGTGGAGTGTGTTGTCCTTCAAGGACACAGATCCCTGGAGAATGTATAGTGTATGTGGAACTGGTTCTGATCCATGGCTGCTACCTCTTTAATCATGATAAACAAATCGCTCAACAAACGATCAACCATATCATCGACATTTTGAGGGGCCAAATCCTTACATCCCCCATTCCTCCTCAGATTTCTCTTTTTCCTCCTCAGATATCCCTCTTTGTCCCTCAGATGTTCCTCTTTCCTCCACAGATTTTCTTCGTTCCTCCTCAAATGTCACCCTTTCCTTCTCAGATGTCCCACGTTCCTCCTTTAGATGTTTCTCTTTCCTCCTCAGATGTCACTGTTTGCTCCTCAGATGTGCCTCTTTCCTCCTCAGATGTTCCTCTTTGCTCCTTAGATATTCCTCTTTCCTCCTCAGATGTCCCTTTTTCCTTCTCAGATGTTCCACTTTCCTCCACAGATGTCCCTCTTACCACCCAAATGTTCTTCATTCCTCCTCAAATGTCCCCCTTTCCTTCTCAGATGTCCCACGTTCCTCTTTAGATGTTCCTCTCTCCTCCTCAGATGTCCCTATTTCCTCCTTAGATGTTCCTCTTTCCTCCTCAGATGTGCCTATTTCGTCCTCAGATGTTCCTCTTTCCTCCTTAGAAGTTTTTCTTTCCTCCTCATATGTGCCTTTTTCCTCCTCAGATGCCCCTATTTCCTCCTCAGATGTTCCTCTTTCCTCCTCAGATGTCCCTATTTCCTCCTCAGATGTCCCTATTTCCTCCTCAGATGTCCCTCTTTCCTCCTTAGATGTTCCTCTTTCCTCCTTAGATGTTCCTTTTTCCTCCTTAGATGTTCCTCTTTCCTCCTCAGATGCCCCTATTTCCTCCTCAGATGTCCCTCTTTCCTTCTTAGATGTTCTTCTTTCCTGATAGCGTCATCTGTAGTAGGTGCTCCTCAATACACATTCTATAGACTGTAGAAGACCATAAAAAAGATTTCCCTTCACTTCCTGCTCTGGCAACAACTATAACATTTTCGATTTTCTATCACTTTCTGTCCCGGTGACAATTATTCACCAGGATACATACAGAGGGTGAATCTTTCCCTCCATTACTGACTTACCATGCCTTGTTCCGCACTGTGTCTCTGTGTGGAAGTGACCATCTTGGTAGAGGCAGGGCTTTGCTTTCTGATGTCAGAGCCTCCAGCAAGGAGAACATTGAACAGCACAATAATGATATCACCAATTCTCAAATCCCATTACAGCAGCAGTCAGAGGCAGCAAGTGCCTTAGATCTCGCACTGTCAGTATACAGCTACTAACATTCATTGAATGAGATGAATGCAGACAGTGGCAGACAGTGGCAAAGTGTGTGTATTTGGTGGCAAGTGAGGAAATGCATGCCGGGGCATTAGTGGGTGCAGTAGTGGTGAGTAAGCAAGTGCATATTGTTGCATGCAGAATAGTGCATTGGTTCAGTGGCAGTCAGTGAGTGGTAGTGAGTGCACATCAATGCAGTGACGAAGAGTGAGGATGTTCGTCTCAAAACAATAATGGCAAGTGCAGAAATGCCTCTCCCTCCCTCCACTCACCAACTGGGGTCTCACGGAAAGTTGAAGGTTAGACTGGGTGCTCTTGTGGGTGCCATTTTGAACCTATATTGGGTCGCTCCTGCCTCCCCCTCTGCCTGACAGAGCACTTACCAGCTTAACACTGCCCTGTGATGCCTATAGGAATCACAGAACTGAACCAGCATGCACCATGCCTGGCCTCGTTGTTAAGGGAGCCACAGCATGAGCAGGGATGTGTGAGATGTGTGGTTAGAGTACCTGACTGACTATGTGATGGCTTAATGGCCTAATTTTATTTACCGGCTGATTGGGTGACATTTGCAGCTTGATGTGTTTTGGGGGGGAGTAGGATTGAAGTGACCTTACCCCAGCACCAAGATTTTCCAAAACGTTTTCCCCCTTCAAGTTATGTGCCCCTTCACTGGAGTAGCAGCAAGTAGGGTAATGCGTATTCAGTGCAGTGGCAGAGACTTGGGTGGTCGGTGCAGTGAGCGGGATGTATACGGAAGTAGTGCGAGCTTTTGCAGTGGCAGTGCAGAAGTTAGCCATTGCAAACCATGTGATGGATCCATTGCAGACCATGTGATGGAGCCAAATGTTGATCCACCCAAGGTAATGGTAGCCAGTATAGCAGTATGGGGTGTTCTGAAGAACCTAAAAGACTCAGGACAGTCTGTAGCTATGCCCTAGGGTCGAGAAGCTGAGCATGTGGCACGCTGCTGTGAAATACAGGGAAAGCTAAAATGTTTGTGCGCTTTTTAGGGGAAGTGGTGAATGTGCAGCAGACCTTTGGATCTACACATTATCTGTATTATTCCTTCTAGCGGAACATAACAGCAATAATAATAGCAGCCTTAACACCAGTTATAGTTACAATAATAGCTGCACCAGAAGCACATAAAAGTAAAAGCCCCACGGGAAGCACGTAATAATAGTTGATATTACTATAATAGCAACAACAAGCAATAAATAATAGTGATATCAGCTCTGTCAGTCGCACAAAATAGTAGCCCCCCTAATAGCATAATATAATAGTTAGGAATTTTACCAGCAGAATTTAGTAGCGGTAGCAGTAGAATATTACTATTATATATGCCCACCAAAAAAACATTATAACAGTAATTGAAGAAAAAAAACCACTTCATTAGCAGCACATAAGAGCAATAGTAACCCAACCAACCAGCAGTACGGAATAACAATATCCCCATCCATAGCATATAATAATTATTATAATTAAAAATAGATCATTAAAAATATATGAATAATCATACTACTACTAATAATAACAATAATCATAATAAACCTGATAAATAATAATAATAATACACAATAAAAAAACACGCTATATATATATCTTTATATAACACAGGTTGGGCGGACACAAAGTGCTTACACAAGAGTAAAAACATCAGATTATAGATTTATTATATCCATGTGACGGCAGGTCACAGCCTGTCTTGGGCCTTCTCAACCTGTGTCCATTGCCTATATATATCTAGGGACATGGCAGGAGTGTATCCATTGCCTATATATAACTGGGGGTGTGGCAAGGGTGTATCCATTGCCCATATATAACTTGGAGCATGGCAGTGTTGTGTCCATTGCCTATATATAGCTGGGGCATGGCATGGGTGTTTCCATTGCCTATATATAACTGGGGGCGTGGCAGGGGTGTGCCCATTGCCTTTATACAACTGAGGGAGGGGCTGGGGTGTGTTCATTGCCTATATATATCT
This sequence comes from Nanorana parkeri, assembly GCF_000935625.1. Lineage (NCBI taxonomy): Eukaryota > Metazoa > Chordata > Amphibia > Anura > Dicroglossidae > Nanorana > Nanorana parkeri. The sequence goes on from NW_017306812.1 coordinate 350,391, forward strand.
AGGGGCATGGCAGGGGTGTGTCCATTGCCTATATATATCTAGGGACATGGCAGGGGTGTGTCCATTGCCTATATATATCTATGGACATGGCTGGGGTGTGTCCATTGCCTATATATATCTAGGGACAATGCAGGGGTGTGTCCATTGCCTATATATATCTAGGGACATGGCAGGAGTGTGTCCATTGCCTATATATAACCGTCTGTACATCGCCTTTCAGCACGATGGCTAATTACATTTCCTGGTACTCAGATGACCATACAGAAGTAGCATCTAAAAATATGTATGGAAAAAATAAACATATGAAACGGCAAGTAAAAAAAAATGAAAGCCAAGTACAAATGCGTATAAATCTTAAAAATTTTATAGCCCCCAAAAAAGTGTTTTTGTTGATGTCTTTGTCCTCAGGGGAAAGGTTTCTTATTACATCCTGTGATGGTAACTGGAACAGGAAATGAGAAGGAATCTCTTCGGTGAGGAATAAGATTTGGTGCTTTAAATACGCTCCGGTGTCTGTTAAGAAAAAAAGTCTTCAGCTTTTCTAAGATATAACATTTTTCCAAATCTCCAGCTGAGTTTTCGGTGACTCATCTCCCTTTCGCTTCTATCAGTGTAATCAAGCTGTTATTATAATTTCATTTGCCGTTCTAATTTGCCTTATTAAAATCAATTTGCGAGTTAAAATAATATTCTTTCCATTACATTTCAATAGTCTTTGATCGTGCGATGTTTAAAGCTGAACTCCAAAGATAAAACACATACACATTTTATATATATATATATATATATATGTACTACCTGCCAAAGGATTTCTATTTCTGTCCATCCAGTCCTGAAGCCATGTGTGGGAAGGCAGGAGACCTTATTTTTTTCTGCCTCGGTTAAGTAGCACTTCCAGGTCTTGTCCAGCCCCCAGCCTGTGATTGGACAGTAAAAGGAGAAGTAGCAGAGTGATGAGTTCATTGTGCATTCATTTCAGCTTTAGGCCTCATTCAGACGAGAAACGGTTGGCACGTACAGCTCTGCGGTGCGTGCACGGCCGTAGGGCAGCTCCTGGGAAGGACAGGTGCTACGTGTGATTAGTACTCAGCCCCTGTCCTTCTCTATGGGTCTACGTGGCCGTACGCCGCATTACGCTGACCCCAAGTGCAGGTCCGTACGGGTGCAGGTGTCCCAGCTCGGACACAGATAGGATCTATCCTGTCAGCGTACGAGTACGAACACCCACACAGACGTGGAGGGCGGGTGAGCGTAGGGCGGTGTACAGCCGCGTACTCCCATAGAGAAGGACGGGGGCTGTGTACTTATCACACGCTGCACCTGTCCTTCCCAGGAGCTGCCTGATACAGCCGTGCACAAGGCACGGAGCTGTACGTCCTGGCTGCGTCTCGTGTGAATGAGGCCTTAGGGTTTACTTTGTAAAAAACATGAACAAATAAACACCCAATGAAAGAATATTTCGCTGTCTACTGGGTGGCAAAGGAAATCTTCGCTTTTAAAGCCCAACTGCACTCAAAAAGTACTTTTTCCCCCATCCCGTGGCATCACTAGGGGGGTTCGGCCCGCACCCGACTAACAATCATTTTGGTGCCACTCCCTCTGAAAAGTTGGGCACTCGGTCATGGACTGAGAGCCCGACAGTTGCATGAGAGAGGAGGCATACCTTATCCTGCCGGGTGAACATCCCCTCCTCTCTCTGCTGGCGTCCATCACCAAGATGGCCACCGACAGGTAACAGCGCGTGACGTCATCACATGCGTGATGGCATCACGATCAAGCATGATGATGTTAAGGTGGGGTGTCACCCGGTACCCGCTCCGGGTGATACCCCGCTTAGGGGCGTGCCTGCCCCCATACCACTAGGCTTTTGTTTGCCCTTGCCTTGTGAAGACAGATTTACTCACCTAAGTTCCCCCTCTAGGTCCTTCCCCACCACCATTTCCAGGTGGGGGGAGGGTTGCAAATCCAGTAGTGCAATGGCGCCTGAGACCACCAGTCCCCTTAACACTCCTCCACTGACATCGGGCTTCTTCTGGATCATGGTCAATGCAGGCGCTGACGTGGACACTCAATTTATACAATAGCACCTATGAGTCTGTGGCACCTTTTTAATTTTCAGTACTGTTGCTACTGAATGGCTATAAAAAGAAACTTAAATTGTCCTTTTCTTTTTTATTTTTCAGCACAACAAAATTCACCAAAAATCCATGAAGGCTGGTGGGCCTATAAGGAGGTCGTTCAGGGGAGCTTTGTTCCAGGTAAGGAACCGCGCAGCTGCTATGGGGTCCTGGGGAGGGGGGGGCCCATTAGGGAGGCCAAGAAAGAAAAATTAAACTGTGAGGTTTGCAGTATGGAAGAGCCGAGGTCAGACCTCAGGATCATTGTTAGTCAGGAAGAAGCATTTGCTTAGTTGACTTTGTTGGTAGTTGGTAGATTTGTCGCCCCCTGAACTTCCGATACAGACTGGAATGAATCCGGTATTAACCCTGTGTGCCTAATGCGGCCACAAATCCCAGAGTGTCTCCTCTGTTAAAACCTCATATGTGTCCATATAAGATCAGCAACATCAGCTCAAAGATCCCGCCCCTTTCTTTATGTTCATCTGTGGGGGCGGAGAATGCCCTGACCCGCAGCTGATTGGGCGGGTGGCCCCAAGGGCACTTCCAGGTTCAGAAGAGCTCAGGTTTGGACTGGGTTCCGTCCGAACCTGAGCTCATCCCTACTATAAGACTGCTAGCAGCTCTACTGCTGCCTTTCTCTG
>NW_017306812.1:353164-366592 GCF_000935625.1 Nanorana parkeri
AAGTTATAATAAAATTGCATAAACTGTTGCTTAGAAATATTGCCGAGATATAGTGGTAAGATCATAGGCTAGACCTGCAAGTCCAAATGTAAGACATTACTTTGGAGCTCAATGCTCAGTGCTTTTAGAATGCTTTTATCTTCAAATGTCACTATGCAGGCAATTGTAATAAGAAATTATTCGAAAAACATCTCTCCAGACACCAGATGCTGAATGTTCACAAACCATATAATGCAAGTTCCTGGACAGTGAATCTCTCATATATTATTAGACTCCTGGATGGTGGATTGACTCCAACAGCAAATGTCAAACTACTTGTGACTGATTGTTCTCGGAAGCAAGCAGTGTTTGTTGCTTATGTAGATATTCACCTCAAACAACGAACAATAATGTATATCATACATACTGTATATCAGAATGATCGTCGTGTTGAAGTATCCAGGCATGAAAAACACCATTTAGGAGCGCAGCGCTCGGTATTTTAAACTCTTTAAATGAATGCTGAAAATTGTAATTTATCGGATGTCAACATTCCACCCACAGTAAACAGTCTGCAAGTTGCATTTTTAAGGAAGCCAGAATGCATTGCCAGGATGGTCTAAACAGCAACTTATATATTACAAATATCTCCATATAGTCACCAGATACACAAAACAGTTAAATCCAATGAAATGTGGGCTTATGCTGGACTCTATTGTTTTAAATATAAAAGTCTGGACACAACGTTCATCAAATGTCTTTTCTTTATTGACCATTGAAGGACACAGTAATTTAAGAATTCTATTACAACCACCTTCAGTTAGCGGCTATCTGGATCAGCATATCCTCAGCAACTGCTATGGAGGCTGTACCTGGACCAAAGATTGTGGGCTAGCCTTCTGGCACTGGACTTTCCAGACCTGTGTGTACTGTTGTTTTTCTTCTGTTGACCTAATGGTTGCTGGTCTATTTTACTCATTGTTGGTTAGTGTGTTCTTTTTCACCTATTATCCTGGTGGATGGCTGGTTGGCTCTCCAGTCTCACTGGCAGGGGCCCATTCCTCCTTCAGTCAGGAGTTCCCCTTGGCAGTGGTTTCTTTTAACCTTCTCAGCAACTTCAGGTTGATCCTGTGTCCTCCCCTTGGTCATGTCCGTTCATCTGCCTTTGCAGAGGGGTTTTTTGACATCTAGTTTTATTTAGCACTAACTCCTTCAAATATCTCTGACACACGATATTCCTCTAAATATTTATGGGTCTATCAGTGGATGTTGGTTATCCCTCAGTTGGACTGCTTTTGGATGTCCTGACTAATAAAATTCCAAAAATTCCTCAATGAACAATAAAGAAAATAAGATTTTTGTACTTACGAGTACTCGCCCAAATACTCAGCATCGGCACCGATACTGTCCAGCCTGCCCTCGGGCCTAGGCCTGGGGGTCAAATACTCAAGTGCAGAAAGTGCTCTGTTAGGCCTCAAGCCTGGAGGAGGCCTTTGCTGCTGATTTAAGGAGGAGAACCAGGGAAGCTGATAGCTGCTGGAGGTTAGGGTTGCCACCTTTTCTTCCATCGAAACCCGAACACTCTAGCGACACACAGAAATTTTCTTGGAAGAATGAGTTGTGCCTTTTTCATATGTAAATAGCGCCACCCCTTCATATTTAAATATCACAGTTGAGACTATTTTCAGTGGGGGGCCAGTAGCCCCTATCTTAATTTTGGTTTCTCCTGTGTGCCTGACATCTTGTGTCCGGGTTTCTGCTGCCATGAAACCCGAACACAGCATTCAAAACCCGAACTGTCCGGGTGAATCCTGGACAGGTGGCAACCCTACTGGAGGTGCCTGGAATTAAATGGACCTCAGGGTCAAGTCAGGTGTCTCTCCTACTGAAGATTCTGTGCCAATCCCTATTTAACGGTTGCTCATATACTCACAGTCAGCTAGTGCTCCTATTGAATCTGCACTGGAATTCTGAAAGGGGCCCGTGAGTCTGGAGTCTGTCTATTTTTCTCATGGATGTCCTAAGCCCTATACCATATATCTTCCAGCTTTGATGTTATAATAAAGTTCTTCAGCATTATACTTCTGGCCTGGAACTCAGCTCTGTTGGTCACGGGAAGAGTGTGGTTAATGCTATTGGGGCAGCTGGTTGCTAAAATCCCCTAGACAGGCTATGGATGACCCGGGTATTCCAGCAGCTCCTTAGGGGGTGCACTACAATTTATATAGTGATACATGGGTTGGATTGTCATCACTGAAGCCTCTTGGCACACAGCTATTGGCAAAATCTGGTAGGATCAAATTTCCTTGTTTTTGCCCCAAGTTACACCATTGCAGTATACACCAAAACATTAACACCCTCACGTAACGAATGTATTAATAGATGCCACATCTCTGCTAACTCATTCATACATTTGGTGAGTATATTGTATCCAGAAAACAGATGTAGGAATACCTTATTATCTGCACTGCCATCTATCACAGATTGTATATGTTCATTCCAAGCAATCAAAAGCGCTATAGCAAAAAAATCGCCGAGTGGCATATTTGGTAAATTATGACGAGAAGTTATTTCATAAATCACTGACTTTGTTCAGTCGCACCTTTTTGGAACCATTTCCCATAAAGAGACGTCCACAGAAGCGGTCAGTGCTGCATGAAATACGAGTAAATGTGTGGAGGATATAATGGAACAGATGTATCAGCAGGTTAAGCTGTCCGAAAGTATAGGGTGCAGGCACCAATTACCAAATTGTAATTGATGATAACATTCCGCCTTTTGTCTGCAGCCGAAAATTGGCATTGCACGTCTAGTCGAACTTGTTTTTAGATAGAGGGCACAGCTGCTTCTACCGTAATGTTGGCCATCTGGCTCTTTTCTATGAAGTTTTACATGATTATACTATATTGTGCATATAAAAAAGCTTTCATTTCTAAAGGGTTGGTACAGTCAGCAGCTCTACCTGGTTTTTTGATGTCCTACCCCTTAGATCTTCAGCATCTAGTCACATGACCTCAACATGGGTCAGTGCCTTTGACAACTTGTGTTGCACAGTCCCTCCACTCTTTGTAGGACAGACGCCAAGTCCCTTCCTTGGCCTTCAATAGGGTAGCTAACCATGCTTGACCCTCAACAGCAAACCTTTAGGGCTTGTTCACACCAATTGCGAAGCTTTCCAGAGCGGTAGCCGCTGGAACGCACCGCTCTTGGGTGGGAGGGGGCGTGGCAGTGCATTGAAGTCAATGGCACCGCAGCCACCCCCCTCTGCCAGCAGTGCGAACGGACGCGTGGCAAAACATTGCGTGCGTTCCGTTCCACTGCAAATGCAAAAAATGCTGCTTGCTCAATTTTTTGCGTTTGCAGTGGAACGGAACGCAGGCAATGTTTTGCCACGCATCCAATTGAGGGGGGGCGTGGCTTTGGTGCCATTGACTTCAATGCACCGCCACGCCCCCTCCCATAATTGAACGCAGGGGGACGTTTTGTGAGCGATTGCGGTGCGTTCCAACAGCTCCCGCTCTGGAACGCACTGCAATTGGTGTGATCAAGCCCTCAAGGAACCCGAATGCAGCTGTCAGCTTGCAAAGATTTACCCGGCCCTCTGAGACGGCACAGTGCCTAATTTTACAGCCAGTCCCCTCACATTTCATCTCTGGGGCCACACCTTACCAGATCTCCTTCCATGATGGGCATGAGCCAGCAAACTTAATGACAGCTCATAATCACTTCTATAAAAAAAGGGGGATATGTATAGAGTGCCAATTCAATAAAGTAAAAAATACCAATTTGAGCCAAAGTTTTTCTTTACTGAAAATCCAGTATTAGCATCGACCCCTTTTCGGGGGACAAGATATCTCCACCTTCATCAGGGCTGTAGTGAGTAAATGTAGGTAGGAATATGCTGAAATAAGGCTGTTAGTTAAATGAGTTGTAAAGTCCCAGCATATACTATTCCATTATGACATCAGCATTGTAATAGGAATGCATACTGGATTTGGGTTTGATAATACAATCAAAGCTTATGTAGCGCCCTCTAAAATGTCGCTATTCAATTTAGAGTTTCCTGGACTGTAATCAGTCTAGATACTGATTATACAGAGCTCTGCATTCTATAGGTGTCCCTGAGTCTGCTGGATTGATTGCTCCTCCTGTTGCTGAGGAAAAGGGAGCCTTGGCATACAGTGAGGGAGGATCCACCCTCAGGTTATGACTATGCACATGACTCTAGCCAATCCCTGAGTAGGATGACGCAGAGGCATGGTTGAGGGCAGGTAATAAAAGGTCTGGGGACACTGTGGAGAGTTCTCTTCCCCCTAGGGGCCTCGCCCTAGGAGGTCTGTGTGAGATGCAGGAAACTGGCCTGGGCCTCAGCACATAGCAGGTGCTGAGGGACCTAGAGGCCTAAGGATACACTGATACTTTGCTGGGCCCATGCACGTGGCAGGTGATGGGTGCCTTGTTCTAAGAAGATACTACCACTAAACTGGAGTGCTCCTTGGCAGTTGCTGAGGGCACAGAGATTCCAGATCCTGTTGCTAAGGAAAATACCTGATGGAAGCTGGGTCGGGGAGGAGTCCGCTTGTTGAGGGGTACCGCAGAGGAGCTGATGAGAGCGTCCGTCTGGACCCACAAGGGAGATCCCACACCCTATTCCAGGTATCTGTTCACTACTACTATTGGTCTCTGGGACCAGATCACAGTGCTATCGGCCTTAGCGGTTGCTAAGGGAGAAAGCTGTCCTCCGAAGTATTTCCAAGGGCATCCTACAGATCCTAAACCCTCTCTCTCCTATTGATGTTGCAAATAAATACCCTAAAAAGACCCTAAGACTCGAGCCGTTCTGTCCGTGAGTGTCGGTGTGCTGTTGCTGATCAAAGGGGACTGGTAGCTGGAACCAACAGGTAGGAGAACCCATTTCAATATTCAGCGGCTCCTTCGGGGGTGAGCGCTACACGTACATGAAAAAATCCCTTTTATGTAGGGAGCGCCGCCTTCTGTCTGCCCATCACTTCCAGCAACTTCCTGGATTCCCAGTGTGCTTTGTGTCTCTTTCCCTGAAGCCTGATGTGATGCAATCTCCATTTCTCAAGCCTACATATCCCATCATGCACTGCTTCCAGCAAGCAATGATAATGATACATTGTTCAGACTTTGAGTTGTAGTTTGGACGGCAAGAGAGGTGACACAAGGAAGTGCATATTCACAGGGCTGAGTGAAAGGTTGTCAGTGCATTGAGGAAGTACATCCTATGGGCATCTTCAATAAGTAAGTTTACAAACTTCTTGATCGATGTGGTTATTAGGAGCGGGATAGGTGTTGGTGATGATTGAGCACATGGGAGCGGGGTAGAAGAGACAGTGCCACCAGGCTCTGCATCCCCAGCTCTTAGCAACCTGGGACGTTCTGGCTGGCTTCCCACCCAGCTCCTGGAAACCAGTGACATCACTGGTTTGACAAAGCCCTGAGCAGTGTGTGGCCCTTTTTGGGACCTCCCTGACTTTTGTTGAAGGATCCACTCTAAAAATTCCAGGCCGTACAGTGACTGCAGCCAACCATCTTGTTTGGGTATTCTGACGGTGGCACATGGAATACAATAGCCCACCAGAGGTAATTCCTCCTATCCCCGATGTGTAGAGTGGATGTGGCATCAAACATTTTTTTCTAGGGGTTGAATGAGAGAAAACAACTGGTGTATGGCCAGCTTAATTGTACTGTATGTGTGTAGACATACTAGATGGGAAGACTAGAGGCAAAGACTACTCACACCAGATTTGAGTAATTTGTTCCCTCTCAACAAGTATAGAGAATTACATTTTTGTTAAACAAAAAGTTCCCCATCTCTAGTTTAGGCCCCATGCTAAGCTACGCGATCCGGGATTGTGCGTCCCGGGTGCTGTGCGGTCCTGCACAATGCAGGCCATGATTGCCGCGCAGCCTCATTGCACAATTGAGGCCATGATTGCCGCGCAGCCTCATTGATTTCAATGGGGTGACATGCGCGCGGCAATCGGAGAAAAAAGGTACATGTACCTTTCTTTTGCGACACACGATTTGTGTTCAGAAGCACGGGTGGAATCGCGGCAGGAAACTGCGCAATCCACCCACGGTGCGATCGGTGCACACCTAGGCGACTCCTGCACGATTGCTGTGCGGGGAGGTGTCGCTTAGGTGTGCATCAGCCCTTATAAAACATACCCCCCTCTCCATTTGTCATTCCCCTGCTTGCTAAATTAGGCATCGTCGGTCCGCCAGATATTGGCTACCGACAATAACTTCAAAAAAAATTGAGACCGCGAATGACATCATCAACAAAACAATCAAACATTCAACACATCCTCAAACACACCCTCTAATTATTTGCAAGCAAAATCTGCATCTTAAGTGGGATCTCACAGGGGAAGAAGCGGGCCCGTGTATTCATTCGTGGCTGAAGATTTAATTAAAACACAAATCTTGATTTTAATTAGCGAGCCGGTGTGTTGTGAAGTGTTATTAGCTGATGTGAGGTCTATCGTGAAGTTCATTGTGGAGAGAAAGGAGGAAGATTTAATTTGGCTCCTGGTCATGTGTTGCATAAGGGTGGCGGCTAAGTAGCGGCGGTGATGAGAATGGTCGCCTTAATTGCGCTATTCGTTGGAGATAAAGGTGGGCGTGGATTATTTTAACCCGCGGCCCGTAGGTGGCTCCTCAATGTTCAGTTGAGAAAACAACTATTTTCTGTAGAGCCAGTCTTTTTTTCTCTGCCAAAGCCCTCGTGCAGGATATCTGCTTTGCTCTAAAGACTGAGCCCCCGTTTCTTAAAGGGGTCTAGTTATAAACATTTTCATTGCTTATTTGTCCAGCAAAACTTCATGTACGTTCCTCCTGTGCAGGATCCAGCTGCCCATGATGCCCCACACTCACATGAAGTGGGCTGAATGACCCTGGGATTCAGAGGACCAGAGCTAGATTGCAAAGCACTGAGTCTGTGCAGCGGTGGACCAGCCCAGAAGAGGACAGGGGAATACTCTTGTGGGCCCAAGTATGTGCCCTTAGGGCCCATTCACACCACATTCAGATCATCTCCAGACCAGAGCAGATTGTTTCCAGATAGGGTTGCCACCTGTCCAGGATTCACCCGAACAGTTCGGGTTTGGAATGCTGTGTCCAGGTTTCATGGCAGCAGAAACCCGGACACAAGATGTCAGGCAGACAAGGGGCAACCAAAATGAAGATAGGGGCTACTGGCCCCCCACTGAAAATAGTCTCAACTATGATAGTTACATATGAATGGGCGGCAATTTTTATATATGAATAAGCCGCGACTCATTCTCCCAAAAAAATGTCCACGCGCCGATTGAGTGTTCGGGTTTCGCTTGAAGAAAAGGTGCCAACCCTATTTCCAGACTCAAAATGCATCCTAATGTATCCCTATGCTATTTCTGGCCTCTGTTCACACCAGCGCAGTCTGTTCCAGACCAGACCAGACCAGAAAAATACTGCATTTCTCATTTTGTTTGGTCTGCGGGCAGGTTCACACCATTTTTTTGGACCGATCTGCTCCGGAAAATGGGGTGAACCTGCCCTAAAAAATGAGGTAAGAATTACCTAAAGGGGGATCTTGCCCAGTCTCCTAGTAGAAACTAATAGATGGAGCTGTAAGATTCTACACATCATACATCTTCGCCACCTAGCTGATGGGAGATGGCAGCAGAGTACAGTCAAGTATCCGGGCCCTGTGGTATGTAGAAGGAAGAAAAGACCGGTGTTCTATCAAAGGTTATGACTAAGTTGGAATGTGTGACACGGTCACGTGGTCACACATTTTAACATAACCACGCCCACTTTTTCGGCGGTGGAATATGGGACCGGCAAAAGGTGAAGAATTCCAAGCTTTCTCAGTTGTTCTAGGGCAGATCGGCATCGCAGATCGGCATCACAGATCGTATGTGCAGGAGAGCCGATCTGCCTGGAACAGCTGATCAGTCCTGAAATGTCACTTATATCTGACTTTGTGGAATGTGAGATCGCAGTCACAAAGTCGGATAGAAGTGACATTTCAGCTGTTTCAGGGCAGATTGGTTCTCCTGCTCATACGATCTGCGATGCCGATCTGCCCTGGAACAGCTGAGAAAGTGTTGGAATTCCTCACCTCCTGCCGGTCACTTATTCCACCGCCGAAAAACTGGGTGGGATTACGTTAAAATGTGTGACCACATCACTGGTCACACATGCTAATGCAGTCACAAACTTTGATAGAACACCGGCAGTGTGTATGGGAAGTGGTTGCCCTGGCTGTAATTGACAGCTTCCTAGGTGCCTGGGCCACCTACCTCAATGACATCTGTGGAAGCCACCGGCACATTGTGCTGCGGGAGCCCACGCCACGTCTTCCTGCCTGCAGATAGAGCACCTGCTAATGCACAAATATACAGCAAGAAGTTTTCAACTAAAGTAGTAAACTTGGGATGGATTAAAACACAATCTCTGGATTTTTTTTTTAAAGATGCTTCCTCACCTGTTACAAAAATAAAGAATTAGATAGACAGGCAGACAGACAGACAGACAGACAGACAGATAGAGATCAAACTATGCTAATCTGTACAGTGAATACCACAGGTGGAGATGATACGAGAAGGTGGACGTAGGCTTCATGATGGTGGCAAACACCCAAGCTGAACTATTTTAGCGCACTTTGAAGGTGAACTGATAAAAAACCTGCAGCTACCGACAAGAGATGCTTTAAAGTGGAATTATATTGGAGAGATGGAGTGGCTGCCAAGATTTACTGGTTAGGTCGACCTTCTTGTCAGCTGCGATCACTCTGTTATGAGGCAGATGATCATTGTCATTAGGAGAAAAGAGTAAGCTTCCCATACAGAGTCATTGTAATAATGATAATGAGAGGCGATGGGAAAGGTTATTACAATGCTTGCACGACTGAGTGAACCCTGTACGCCCCGCATCGTCCACAGATACTTCCGCGACCTTTCCAGTGACACCATTGAGATCTGCTCGGTTCACGAAGCTTCGCAAAGAGCGTTTAATACAAGGCAGGCGTTACAGATGATGTGTGCGCTCAGGAGATCAGGAAATGTTGGGTAACATTGTTACATTATGTAGCAAACTTTAGTGGAGACTGAAAATTAAATTATGAATTGCAAACACGGAGCACAAGACGGAAAACGGCTCTGTTTTCAGTTACTCATCCAGGCGTGGCCAGATTAACTCTCTCTGCTGCCCCAAGGCCAGGTTCCTCAATGAGCCCCCTACACGCCAACCCTACAGTAGGGCACAGCAGGTATAAAGACCCGGGAACTTAGCATAGGGATGGTGGGAACTCCTCATAATGGGCACAGCAGGTATACAGACCCGGGAACTTAGCATAGGGATGGCGGGAACTCCTCATAATGGGCACGGCAGGTATACAGACCCGGGAACTTAGCATAGGGATGGTGGGAACTCCTCATAATGGGCACAGTAGGTGTACAGACACAGGAACTCAACATAGGGTTGGTGGGAACTCCTCATAATGGGCACAGTAGGTGTACAGGCCTGGGAACTTAGCATAGGGATGGTGGGAACTTCCCATAATGGGCACAGCGGGTATAAAGACCCGGGAACAGCATAGGGTTGGTGGGAACTCCTCATAATGGGCACAGTAGGTATACAGACCAGGGAACTTAGCATAGGGATGGTGGGAACTCCTCATAATGGGCACAGCAGGTATACAGACCCGGAAACCTAGCATAGGGATGGTGGAAACTCCTCATAATTGGCACAGTAGGTGTACAGACCCAGGAACTCAGCATAGGGATGGTGGGAACTCCTCATAATGGGCACAGTAGGTGTACAGGCCTGGGAACTTAGCATAGGGATGGTGGGAACTTCCCATAATGGGCACAGTAGGTGTACAGACCTGGGAACTTAGCATAGGGATGGTGGGAACTTCCCATAATGGGCACAGTAGGTGTACAGACCGGGAACTTAGCATAGGGATGGTGGGAACTCCTCATAATGGGCACAGTAGGTGTTCAGACCCGGGAAATCAGCATAGGGATGGTAGAGACTCCTCTTAATGGGTACAGCAGGTGTTCAGACCAGGGAACTCAGCATAGGGATGGTTGGACCCCTTATAATGGGCACAGCAGGTGTACAGACCCAAAAATTAATTGTAGAGATCTCACCAATAGTGTCCTCAAGAAACAGAAGTGACTCTCAGTGGGTATATAAATCTCCCTCATCTACAAAACACCTACATCATTATTTCGGGTGGGCTTTAAAGGAAAAGAGGGGCCGTCATATTTTTGACGTTCTCAAGGCTATTAAATTAAGCCACGGAAACATATGGCCGCTTAGCATACAAAACGACTTCTTGGCTGCTGGCACTTTAAGCACATTTAAATAAATTTGATTTCAGAAGTTTGAGTTTTCCAGTCCGCTTCTCCAACTTCAATAAAAGCTCAATCAAGGTAGTCGGAAATGAAACTATTAGAATGAGCAAGAGAGTTGAAAATTCCTAAATGAATGTGTCGTCAATTGTTCTGCAAAGACGGATCATTCCGAGAGTGAATGTCAATGAGGAAAAAGTGAGAAGCGAAATGAGCAGCTGCCAGGGAAAAGTGACAAATGCCTTCCAGCGCCTGATTATATGAGGGATGGAGGCGAGGCTGCGGCCATATTTTATTTTATAGTACTGTAAACACAAGCAACTGACAGTAGCGCTCACTTCTCAAAGTCAGGAAAGGATCCTATCGCTATAAACCGCCGAACGGAGAGCAGAGCATTGTATGACGTTCACCTCGGAGGTCCTACTCTGCCCAGTTATTGGCCAAATGTGGCCACAGAGGGTGGAGATGGGGTCACGCTGCGGTTCATTGTGCTCACTGTGCTCCACCCAAAGCCAAAAAATGCTTCAGATTTCTTCATATTTATAATGTTTTCCCTGTTTTCCCTCCCCAGTGCCTTCCTTCTGGGGATTGGTAAATTCCGCCTGGAATCTATGTGCGGTTGGGAAGAGGCAGTCTCCTGTCAACATAGAAACCAGCCATATGATCTTCGATCCCTTCCTGACATCGCTGCGCCTCAACACCGGTGGAAGGAAGGTAAGTCCCTGCGCCACCGCCGAAAAATCAATCTCAACCGTTGTGCAGAAATGTTTTATTATAATAATACTGAGACACTCTGATCACACAGATCTCTTAAAGCTCAACTCCGGGATGAGCGAATATTGTCCTCATACAAGAGTCCTGTGTATTCTTCCCTAATCTTAGTGAGCTTTGTATATTTCTTCCAGATCTGTGCAGTAATTGGAGCTTCCTGTAACAAAGACCGCTCACTGCTGCTCTCTCTCATTGTGCCAGGTGACCGGTCTTGTCTCCGCCCCCTCCTGTAACAAAGACCGATCACTGCTGCTCTCTCTCCTTCTGCAGGGTGACTGGTCTTGTCTCCGCCCCCTCCTGTAACAAAGACCGCTCACTGCTGCTCTCTCTCCTTCTGCAGGGTGACTGGTCTTGTCTCCGCCCCCTCCTGTAACAAAGACTGCTCACTGCTGCTCTCTCTCCTTCTGCAGGGTGACTGGTCTTGTCTCCGCCCCCTCCTGTAATAAAGACTGGTCACTGCTGTTCTCTCGCCTTCTGCAGGGTGACTGGTCTTGGATGGGACCATGCAACATGGCTGGGGGGACAGTCATCCAACACTCCCAGAAGGGAAGATACTGAGAAGTACAGGGCAAGAGAAACACTATTGGGCATGGCCATACATACAAAAAAAGAACAGATACTGAGAATGACACCCGGCATACAGAACAAGGGAAGTGGTACTGTGCAGAGTCCATACACACAGAATAAGAACAGATACTGAGAATGACACCCGACATACAGGACAAGAGAAGTGGTACTGTGCAGAGTCCATACATACAGAATAAGAACTGATACCAAGAATGACACCCAGCATACAGGACAAGAGAAGTGGTACTGTGCAGAGTCCATACATACAGAATAGGAACAGATACCGAGAATGACACGCGGCATACAGGACAAGAGAAGTGGTACTGTGCAGAGTCCATACATACAGAATAAGAACAGATACTGAGAATCACACCCGACATACAGGACAAGAGAAGTGGTACTGTGCAGAGTCCATACATACAGAATAAGAACAGATACTGAGAATCACACCCGACATACAGGACAAGAGAAGTGGTACTGTGCAGAGTCCATACATACAGAATAAGAACAGATACTGAGAATCACACCCGACATACAGGACAAGAGAAGTGGTACTGTGCAGAGTCCATACATACAGGATAAGAACACACAGGAAGGAAGTAGTACTGAGCAATGCCGATACACATATGAGACATAGTACTATTGTCTATGATGAGTCCTGAATGGAAGTACAATGTCTCCGTACTGCAGGTCACATGACCCTCTGATCTACGCATCAAAAATGACATAAAAAACACCAAAAGACGCTGTTTTCCGTAAACCCTTCAAAACGACCATTTCATTATAAATTCCTCCCGGTATCTGGTAACATAGTAACAGAAAATGGGAGATTAGCGCGCGCTCGCCATCTGTGCGGATTAATGCTCCTAAAACAAAGCGCTGCAGATGAAAGAACGGATTTGGAGATGAAGGATAAAAATATCAAATAGTTGTTGATTTTTCGCCCAGTGGGTTCACTCCTAAAAATTGGAATCGCATTACTTGGGGGACGGAGGGGGGGCGTCTTCCTCGCTACAAAAAACTTCAGCGACGGGAATGCCGGAGATGAATTTGTTTATTAGTGAACACGTAATCGAATTGTACATGATCAGGTTTCCAGCCAAGATTCCAAGGGCCGGGGATACCAAAGTTGACGTTTCGGTATGGAAGAGTTAAAGGGGGACTCCAGGGGGAAATTTAAAAAAACTTACCCTTGCAAGTGGGGCTACCCCAGCCCTGCAAGGGTTAAGTCTGACCAGTATGACAAGAAGACATTTAAAACGTTATTGCAGTTGTAAAGAAAAAAAATGGAAGAACGTTCATTTTGGCATATATTCACACAAAGCGAACGTACACAGGGCAGATTTTTTTTATAAACAGACCCCAAAGTGTGTGTGTAAATCCCCCAAGCAATAAAAACGTGGCAGGTTGGACAGTGGGCAAGAGGTAAGTTTCTAAAGCTGGCCATATGGGTCTCAGATCATACAAACGTTGAGCTATGGGTGGCCCCGGGCAGTGGCGTCACAAGGGGGGTGCGGCCCGCACCCGGGTTACACCCTTGGAGGGGTGACACCAAAATTACTTACAGTCATTTTGGTGTCACCCCCTCTGAAAAGTCGGGCACTCGGTCACGGACCGAACACCCAACAGTATCAGGAGAGTGGAGGGGACCGGCGGCATACCTTATCCCACCGGGTGACTGTCCCCTCCTCTCTCTGCCGGAGTCCATCACCAAGATGGCGGCCGGCAGGTACCAGAAGAC
>NW_017306812.1:366612-367151 GCF_000935625.1 Nanorana parkeri
CTGGCCCCAGGGCCAGATTTCCAACAAGGCCAACCAAGGCCCAGGGGCAGGGAGCTGAGGGGAGGCATGGATTCTTGACCCCCGGGCCATGAAGTTCCAGGCGCCGGGCGGGTAGCTGTTTTCTACATTTAGCTTTGCTTTAGGCAAGCAGGGCTAAATGTAGAGCAGGGAAGCCGCTCGTTCGTTTACAAGTGATTTCGGCGATGTCGCCAAGATCACTTGTATGTTGCCTTCATGTAAACAGTGAGAGGGACTCGCAGCCTTCCCGCCTCAGCTGTCACATGAGAGCCAGCACAGTGCTGTGCTCAAACTCCTGTATTGGAGCTGACAAGTTCAATAAAAGGAACCTGTTGCCTCCAAATGCTGTCACACAGGGGCTTGATAGCACCTGTGTGATAGCAATAAAGTTAAGTTGAATAAAAAAATTAAATAAAAAATAAGTAAAAAATAATATTTAAAATAAAAAAGGTTATCAAAAGCTTTTTAAAAAATATGAAAAGTAAAAAAAATTATAAGCTTAAAAAAATTATAAAAAAGTA
>NW_017306812.1:367288-376844 GCF_000935625.1 Nanorana parkeri
GGGGGGTTTGGCAGGGAGGGGGCGCATAGAGGAACCTGGCCATGGGGCAGCAGAGAGATAAAATCCGACTCTGGGTGGCCCCCTGGCTCTACAGACTCAAAAACAACTCCAGTATGTATTCCTATTACAATGCTGATGTCATAACAGTAGAGGATATGCTGGGACTTTACAGCAGCTGACTCCTGATTTCAATCACCCTGCATTTAACCTACAGGAGGCCATTACTTTTCTCAGACCGGCCCTGAAGAAGGACTGTTATAGCCCCCACGTGTTGGACTTCTATCACACTATAAATACTCCTGAACCTGTTGTGTGATGCCTTCGCCGTTTCACCCTAATTAAACCTGACCCCACTCTATCCGAGCCGTGCATACAAGTCTTGGTTGAACCTTTATATATATATATATCTCAGCAGATATACAGTATATGTAATATTAGGCCGTGTGCCGTTCTTGTCCATAAGAAGTAAACAAAATCATCGCTTTAGGCGACTGAATATTTTATGACCGAGATTGACAGCAGAGACTCGTCTGCGGCTCCTAACAAGGCGATTTATTTTCTTTACCGGATAAAAATACTTTCATGTAGATTTAGGAGAATATGGACTGCCGGTCCTCAGCATTCACATTCCCCCCCAGGAGGGAAGGGGGGCGGGGTTGCCAACACCAAAGCATCTCTGTTGAGCTCAAACTGTGCTAATTATGTTCCGCACGTTAGAAAAAAGTATCTTCATAACATCTCCTAATTCTGTCTCTGAAGTGTAACATTTCATACGCAGGAACGCCACTTATTTCTTATTTCTCTTTTTTTATGTATTTATTTATATATTTGTTTTATACCATGAAGTATTTCTTGCATCTGATATGCACTATATTTCTAAAAGTATTGGGACACCCCTCCAAATCAGCTTGTTAGCCCCCTATGTGATAGCAATTAAGTTAAGTTAAAGGAGAACTATGAGGTGGGTGCTTTTCACTCACCTCATAGTTCCAACCGACTGTCACAGGCGGCTCAGTAGATCGGGAGGTGAGCGAACACATACCGGCGTTCGCTCACCTCTCAATCTTGTCACGGCTCTCTGCCGTGACGGGGGAGGGGCTGGATTCCCAGCTCCGATCTGCCAGCGCTGACTGGCGGAACGGACGGTGAAGGGGGCGGGTACAGCTGGCTCTGCCTCTAGATAGGCAGAGCCAGGTGTCAGTCACGCAGCTGGGCGGATCCCGGCACAATTGTCGGGATCCGCTTCAGCTGCGGCGTCTCAGTGTACCGTGAGCTACAGCTCGCGGTATACTGAGACTAGGGTGACGGGAGGACGCTAGTTTGTGTCCTCCCGTTACCCTAAGGAGAACTATGGGGAAAAGCCTTAACCCCATAGTTCTCCTTTAATAACAGGGACCTTCAAGGCGGGATCACCAGGGATTATTTAAATGGGCGTTGGATATTTAATATGTCTTTCATAAGAACGTTGACATGTTAATGCTGATGTGAGATTTTAGTGACTGGCGCACCTCCAGAGTATAAGACTCCATATGCTTCCCATCTCGTCCTTGTACGTTATATATGCGGCAGGGGGCCTCCACACCTCTGCAGCTTGATAACAGGCAGATCCGCGCTCCTCAGCGCTGGCTGACCTGCCCATGTTTTCTGCCATGAAGTGTGATGGGCTTTGATGACTGAATGCACAATAAAGCAGAGGAAATACAGCACCATTCCCTTATTACCGCCATGTTCTAAAACGCATCAGAGTTTCATCATTATTAATTTTTTTAAACATAAAAATGCATTAACGCAGTTTGCATTGTACCAGAAATCGCTGGCTTGTGGAGTGCGCCCCGTGCGTTCCATGGGTAATGGCAATCAGCACAACGTGCTTCTAATGGTCTCTTATAATCAATGCTAAGAATATAACAATAGACACGTCGTAACACAAAAGCTGCCGGACGCCGGAGAGGAAATATAAAGGCAAATAAAATTTACATCTGGAAGGAGAATTACATCCACGCATACGCGCAACGCATGAGCGGGTTAACACCACGCTACAAAGTACATTCTACAGGAAGTAGATAAGTATCAGAGTAAAGTGACTGAGGTTCTAATGTTTAACTCCAGCAGGGGAACAGGAAGTGCAACCCACAGCAGTCCCCTGGTAGTCATTGGTGCATGAAGTAGCCAAGTGTCAGAGTAATCTGACTGAAGATCTAATTTTTTCACCGGCAGGAAAACAGGAAGTTCAACCCACAGGAGTCCCCCAGTAATCACTGGGGCAGGAAGTTTCCAAGTATCAGAGTAAACTGACTAAAGTTCTAATTTTCTAATTTGCCAGCAGGGAAACAGGAAGTGCAACCCACATCAGTCCCCTGGCAGTCGCTGGGATAGGAAGTAATTGAACATTAAAGTAAACTGAATGAGGTTCTAATTTTCCTGCTAGCAGGAAAACAGGAAGTTGAACCAACAGGAGTCACCTGGCAATCACTGGGGCAGGAAGCTGCCGAGTATCAGAGTAAACTGACTGAGGTTCTAATTTTCTATTCAAAACAAAAATAAAGATTATGATTGGCTGACACGAAGTCCCGCCTTCATCCCACCCTCATCATATAGCTCCCACTGAGCCATTTTAATGGGCCCCCTTTCCCTTCAGGCCCCTCCACAATAGCTCAGACTGCACGGCAGCACGTAGCCTCACATTCCAGTTGTTATAAAGCCGATCCCAATGCTTGAATGCTTTATGTCCCAGAAAGGGAGGGGGGCAGCATCTGAGAGTCACCATAGCCGACATTTGCTGATCTTTCTTAGCCAATGATCCGTTGCGTTGGTAGTGTATTCGAGCCTCACTAATTTCTCATCAGACACCAATAATACAGCGAGTGATCTGATAGACACGGGGCCTAAACAGCACTTCTGAGTACAATGGGATTAACATGGGAAGTCGTTAACAGAGTAATATTAGCAAGGGGACGGCCGGGGTGCGTACCCCAGATAGTAAAAATGTGTTGTGTGTAATCAGCTTATTACATCGCGTCATTAGCGGCGTTCTGTAAATAGTGGAGTCAGATTAGATGGCGGCTTTTATTGATAAGTGTTTACACGAGCCCAGGAATTTCATGGTAAGGGATTGTAATCCTTTAATAGTATTTTATGTATTACATAGTCTCCAAGGAAGGCGCGGGATATAGAGGAACACCATTGTCACGTCGTATTTGTTGTTTGTTTTTGTATGTGAGATGTTAAGCGCTGTATATTTGCTGTAAATAATATACATATAATATAATATACTATAATGTGAGTGTATGTATATGTATGTTGTAGGGAACCAGTCTCAATGTAGAGTCAAACTCGCAGTCTCCAACAAAAATGCCAGCTTTAATTCCAGGCAGCAATCAATTGACAAAAAAAAGGTTACAGGCATCCAGCCAAAAATGTAAAATGCCTTTTTCATGGCGCTCCCATTGAAGCCTAAGAGGCCAAAAACGTGCCATTCTGCCCAAAAAGAAGCTCCTGGACTTTTTTGAGCTATAAGCTTGTTAATCTCTTCCTGCTGGCATAACGCATATAGCACCAGGCTGCCACATATATGCATCCATGGGACTCCGCTGTTGTCTGCTGATAGCATGCACAGACCCCCCTTCTATCGCTGGAGTTGACTACTCTAGCAATGGAAGCTATAGGAAGTTCCTATAGGAGAGCAACAAAACAAAAAAATACCTGTTGATCCTGCCATTAGTGAGGCATTAGTTTGTGTATTTTATACCTGCCTGGAGTTCAGCTTTAAAGAGTCCCTGTCTACATTCCGGGAGGTGAAAAAAGTTCCCTGTTGTCTAATCTCAATCTTCTCTTTGCTGTTGATTGCAGGTCAGCGGGACGATGTACAACACAGGGAGACATGTGTCATTACGGCTGGACAAAGAACATCTAGTGAATATATCCGGTGGGCCGCTCACCTACAGTCATCGTTTAGAAGAAATACGGTTACATTTCGGCAGCGAGGACGGCCAAGGCTCAGAGCACCTGCTTAATGGGCAGGCCTTCTCTGGGGAGGTAAGGCTGCTGTTGTTTGCTTCTAACCAGGTTTCAAAAAATGCATGTCAGTTCGTTGCCGCCATTAGACTGCAAATATCTACTACCGCTTGACCATTGTTGCTAAAACAGCATACGCAGGGGAAAAAAGTATGCTAGTTAAAGGTAACCACCACTTGTAACCTACTTCTGGAAATGCTTGTTGACTGGCGGTCATGCTGATCCTCTGGTTTTGAAACAAGTCTCACATCTGTCATTGGAGCCCCCTGTGCTCTCGCAGGGCTCTGGCCAGTTCATGCCCGCTCATTCACCCACAATAAAAATGGCATTCATGCAGAGGAAGCCTGTAGAGTTGGGATCCTTACGTATCCATAGTGGAGCTACATGGAGAAGTTACACAGCCAGCGCATAGTGCTTGGGCATTTTCCCACGTGCACATCTGATCTGATGTCACGTGACCTGGCATCCCCAATACTGTATGTGAGTGTGCAGCCTCCAAAGGATTCTCTTCACAAAACTCGAATTGCATTAATGTAAGTTTTATTCCTGGGGGTACAATAAAGGGGGGGAGGAGCTACAAACTTTGCACCTGGGCCCCTAGATCTAAAAATACGTCACTAGTTTTTAAGTCATTGGCTTCCATTGTGGCTCTTGGCATTTGGTTGCATGACATCTCAGAGCTGCAAAGGAAGCTGGTACAAGGAGACAGGTCTGAGCAGTGTTTTAAGGTGTTTCCCAAATGGTGAATAGGAATGAGACTCCCGGGGGTGGACAAAGGTGATGGAGCCATTATGGTGTAGTACCTTCTATGTATGTATGTGCTGACGTATGAAATAAGAAGAAGACTTACATCTGATGAGGTTGGCCAAGGGTTTTAGTAGATGCAACCTTCCTTGGAAGCCTGTGCGGAAAGAGCTGTCTTTACGTAGCAGGAATGTGGTCACTCTTGATGCGTGGGGGGCCCAAAGCTCGGCCTGTGTTAGGGACATCAGGATGTTGTAGACAGAAGGTTTCTAGAATGGAGAACAGGGCCTATTGATCGCAAGGCAGAGGCGCCCTTTGTTAGGTGTGGTTTCTGTAAGACATGGGCTGAAATCCAATAAGTAGACCTTGTTCCTTAAATAAAACCAGTACTGATCAGATTTGCGTCCATTGGTCCACAGCCTACAGAAGACACATCATCATCACCACACCTAACAAAGGGTCCCTTTGCCTCGCACTCGATGGGTTTTTATCTCCCTTCTGGGAACATTAGGTCTGAGCAGGAAGCTGGGAGCTCTGCAAAGCCCAGCATGGGTAACTATGAGTCCTGATCTGGTCAACGTCCTTCCGAATGGTGAAGAAACTTCATACAGGGCCACCAACCCAACATATATTATTAGTACTAGCCCAGGTGGCTCAACAGCTCAGTTCTCCACTGAAGCTATGCCTAGTCATTTACAGCCTTATGTATGAAATACCCAGTCTTCTGGCCCTCATTACTCCTGTAGTAAAATACTTTATACATGTGCAGCTTCTGTGAAGCATCTCATTGTGGAACTAGACTCCTGAGCTGATATTTCACCTTCCCTTAAGGGGAAAAGCTTGCAGTGTGCAGTGAAATCAGAGTAAGCAATATTAGTCCAGGAGAGGAACCGGTACAACTGTGCAAGACTGAAGGGAAGGCTGGAGTTCAGCTTTAAATACACCTGAAGCAAATGTTTAACTTGTAAATGTGAAAAGGTTGAACTCGGTCTTCTGATACATAATATCGGTGCCAGTTCTGCACTGAATAGTAAATTATGTTGAGCAAGAGGTGGGAGCACTTAATATCTGTCACTGGTTAATGCACCCGAGTCGTCATTTTTCACAGCCGAGGCGACGTTTTAATTTTCGGATTGGCTCCTCTTCAAATGATTTCTTTAAATTGTCTGGATTTCTCTTCTTCTTTTTCCAGGTTCAGCTCATCCATTACAATCACGAGCTGTACACAAATGTAACAGAGGCAGCCAAGAGTCCGAACGGCCTGGTTGTTATAACCATATTTATAAAAGTGAGTACATTCTTCAGCCGCGAGCTTTCATCATTGCAGCGGAGACTTTCATCCGCCCGGTGCCCAGGGCACGGCATAATCAGGAGCGTAAAATGTTGGTGGATAATCCCTATGGGGCCAGCACAGGAAAATTTAGGTGTAAATGCCTTATGATATAGCTGTGTGAGATGACATTAAAAGGTAAAGCTAAATTCCAGGCAAACAGATAAATGTGCCACTGAAATGTAAAAATGAGATTTGTGTTATCTGTAAAAGGATTTATATTTCTGTCCAGCCAGTTCTGAGATATACAAAGTCCTAACAGACAGCAGAGCCAGGTTGGCGACCTGACATCTGTCTTCTGCAACTCGGTAACACAACTTGGTCAGTCCCGTGTGTATGATTGCAAAGTGGAGGCACAGAGCAGAGACGAGTCATCCCTCTGTTCACTATGCTCTCTGCTGCTGAATAACATTGATTATGGCACCTGGAAGAGGGTGGGATACATTTAATTTGGATACACATTTGGTCCTGAAGTTGATCTGTTGGAAGCAGAGAAAATGGGCAGGTGTACAGATTTGAGCGACTTTGACAAGAGCCAATTTGTGATGTCTAGACAAATGGGTCAGAGCAACTCCAAAACTGCAGCTCTAGTGGGATGTTCCCGGTCTGCAATGGTCAGAATCTACCTAAAGTGGTCCAAGGAAAGAAGACCAGTGAACAGGATCAAGGATGGCCAAAGCTCATAGATGCACATGGAGAGCCAAGGCTGGTTTGTGTAGTCCGATCCAAAGAAGACCTACTGCAGCTCAGATTTCTGAATTAGTTAATACTGGTTCCAATGTAAAGCTGAACACACGGAGCATCACAGTTTGTTGTGTATGGGGCTGCATAGCTACAGACTGGTCAGGGTGCCCATGCTGACCTGTGTCCACCAACAAAAGCGCCTACAATGGGCACGTCAGCATCAGAACTGGGCCATGGAGCAATGCAAGATGGCCTGATCTGATGAATCAGGTTTTCTTTCACATCATGTGGATTGCTGAGTGCGTGTGTCACTTACATGGGGAAGAGATGGCATCAGGATGCACTATGGGAAGAAGGCAAGCCGGCAGAGGCAATGTGCTGCTTTGGGCAGTGTTCTGCTGGGAAACCTTGGGTCCTGCCATTCATGTCGATGTTGCTTTGACACATGCCACCTACACTGTTGCTAACCAAGTACATCCCTTAATGGAAACGGTATTACCTGATGGCAGTGGCCTCTTTCAGCAGGATAATACACCCTGCCACACTGCAAGAATAGTTCAAGAATGGTTTGAGGAACACAACACGGATTTGGAGGTGTTGACTTGGCCTCCATATTCTCCCGATCTCAGTCCAATCAAGCATCTGTAGGATGTGCTGGAAAAACAAGTCCATTCCATGGAGGTGCCACTCGCATCTTACAGGACTTAAAGGATTTGCTACCAATGGGTTGATAACAGATACCACAGCATACCTGCAGAGCTCTATTGGAGTCCATGCCTTGACGGGTCAGGGCTGTTTAGGCAGCAAAAGTGGAACCTTCTCAATATTAGGCAGGTGGTCATAATGTTATTGCTGATTGGTATATATATTATACATTATAGTATTTACAGTATATAAGGGATGCAACGATACTGATACCTAGTATTTGGGCTAGTACTTGTACTCGCCCAAATACTCCCGATGCTTATTCCGATACCGGTATACTTCCGGTATCAGGAAGCCGGGCGGTGAGTCATTACACACTGCTGGTTCCCTGGTTGGCCGGGAAGCTGGCTCCATGCTCCTTCATCACTTGGTGACGAGAAAGCAAGGAGCCAGCTTCCCGGCCCATCAGGAAGCCGAGCGCCGTATAATGACTCACGCTCAGCTTCCTAATTGGTTGGGAAGCTAGCCAATAAGGAAGCTGGGTAGCAAGTAATTACACGCCCCCCAGCTTCCTGATTGGCCAGAAAGCCGACTTCATGCTCCCTCATCACCAGGTGACTCGCCGCCTGGCTTCCTGATTGGTCAAGAAACTGGCCAATCAGGATGCCAGACAGCGAGTCATTACCCGCCCCCCCTTCCTGACTGGCCAGAAAGCCGGCTTCATGCTTCCTCGTCACCTGGTGACAAGGAAGCATGGAGACGGCTTCCCAGCTAATCAGGAAGCCGGGCGATGAGTCATTACACACCGAACCGGTTTCCTTAATGGGACTTCTGGTATCGGTATTGGGAAAATAATATCAGTACCCAATACTGAAAGAACGGTATCTGTGCATCCCTAATATATATGTGTGTGTATTTCATCTGTGTATTTAGCTGTTTGTCTGGAGTCCAGCTTTAGGTCAAATAACACGGAACGGTAAGATTGTCTATATGGATGCAATTTATATTATAATTTCAGAATATCTTAAATAAATCTCTGTCAATTTCCCATCTACTATTATGAGAAGAATTGAATCTATAGTGCACCATATGCTGACTACCACAAAATTACAGCTTTGTTACAATGTCTCCATAACGCTTACTTAGACATGACCAGCCATCGTCATGTAAAAAAAAGGATAATTAACATTTTATGGCCCAGGATGTCCGTGGCCTTTTAGTGGTGTCCTGGTGGTGATTTTGTGTTTGCTGTCAAACTAGTAATAGCTAAAGTGATGGTTTTGCTGCTTTATGTGATTACTTGTGACTTTATTTTTTTCCCTCCATTTGCCTGAAGGTTACAGACTCATCCAATCCTTTCCTAAACCGAATGCTTAACAGAGATACTATAACAAGAATAACATATAAAAGTAAGTATCTGTATAGCTGTCAGTCATCGCTGACCTCCTTGTGAAAATGCTGCATGTTTGGCTCTGTCTGTGATAAAGTGTATGTCCACCCTAACAATGAATGTCTCTTATCTGCTCTGTTTTAATCTATTTGATTGGCTAATACATTGGCAGTCAGGAGTTTGTTTTTCCAGTTTCCGGACTGCCGACTCACCTGGCCATCCTGGGTGTCTGGGATCTCCATGGCGGCTGTCAGTATGGTGAGCAGAGGGAGACCATTGCTGATCTTCCCTGGGTAGTATGAACCTAAAAGCCCTCAGCTTTGAGCACTTGCAAGTTCAGGGCTGTCAACCCTGGACCACTCTGGCCAGGGAAGAAGCTGATTCAGCACAGTCTGTGGCAAGAAAATACACTGTCTACTGCCTGGTCGGCCCCCTAGAGACACACAGTTATTCCCAAAGAGTCACAGGTTGGGCACTATATCCAAAACTAGTTTGGCATTAGATACACTTGCACGGTTGTGCTGAGTTGTCGGTCAGGGGGCGGAGGGAGGTGCAGATTCGGGACCGCACTATCAGCAGGTCTGTCAAGTGTCCTTCCCAGCTCCCTTATGTCACCAGTTGCCAGGAGCTTGGCGGGACGCAGAGTGTCCTGCTCAGAGTGTCCTAAAAGCTCTTAGCAATCTGGGGTGCTGTGGCCGCCCCACCACCACCTGGCCAACCCCCCTCCACCCCCCCCCCCCACCCCCGCC
>NW_017306812.1:376929-397034 GCF_000935625.1 Nanorana parkeri
CCCAACCACCACCTAGCCGCGCCCCTGCCACACCCACCACCACTCAGCCGCCACAAAAGTTTGGATTGGAGTTGGGCTTTAACATAAAGAGTCATGAATCTCCATGAATCTCCAAAGGTGATCAGATTGCCATGTGCAATTGAAAAGATTTAAAGGCCAATGAGGTCCCTTTAAAATTAAAAAGAAAAGCAGTATGAAGCAAACAAATTACACGTCTACAGCAGCTACAACAGATAGAAGAGGAGAGAGCGACATAGTCCCGATAAAAACAAAATGAGTCACTCGTCAATAGCACAGCGTGAGTCTCGTATAAGTAGCTGTAAAACCTAGAATATAATTAGCAATGTTATACATTTCCTTAATTCCCGGTCTCTGTTCCAACTCTAATTACTGAGCCTCTACCTAAATGTTTTTATCCATGCAGAATTCTGTCCAATATCTGGATTTACTTATGGAAGGCAAATATAATCTAACGTCTGTTCTGACATCTGATTTTAAAGTGAAGATGTCAAGAGACATATGTGTGGCTGCTGACCTTCTAAAAAGATACATTGGTGCTCATCTACACATTATATGGCCTAACAGTATGTGGACACCTCTCCAAGTTATTCAGGTGTTACCAGAGTACTATTAATGCTACAGCATACAAAGACATTTTAGAGCAAGGTAAGCTGTGGTCAGACTGCAAATCCAATCATGGCTCTGCCACTGGGAGTCATGCCTGTGGCCGTCAGAGTCTTGGAACACCTCACAGGACTGATAGTTCTACAACAACTGGTGTGCCGAAGTTGCCTACCCCTTCATTAGCCTGCCACCTATGACATCTCCCCATCAGAGTTCCTGCCTACCAGCTACAACAATAGTATTAGTTTTGACTCCACCAACAGACTTTTTTAATTATACAAAATAACAATAAAATATAATAATATAATACAAATATTATTATATTAGGGAACCCTACGAGACTTGGAATGCCTACTTTTGCTTCTGGTTCCACAACAGCTGGAGTGCCAAGGTTGCCTACCCCCTATTGTAAACAATTGTGCTCTTTCAACCCTGTGGCAAAGATTTGGCGAAGGCCCTTTCCTATTCCAGTATAAGTGTGCCCATGTGCATAAAGCTAGTTCCATAAAGACATGGTTTGATGAGTTTGATGTGGAGGAACTTGAGTGGCCTGCCCAGTCCTGAGCTCAACCCTACTGAACACCTTTGCAATGAACTGGAACGCCGATCGTGAGCCAGATCTTCCTATTCAACAACAGTTCCTGACCTCACAAATTTTCTTCTGGGTGAATGAGCACAAATTCCCACAGACATCCCTCCAAAATCTTCTCAGAAGAGTAGAGGTTGTTATAACCCCAAAGGGGGACCAACTCCATATTATTGGCCATGATTTTGGAATGGGATGTCCAACAAGCTCATATAGATGTTTAGACTCAGGTGTCCACAAACGTTTGGTCATGGTCGCCGGGTATGCACAGTTAGAATTTTGTTGGAAAGTGTTTCTAAACATTCGTTTAATTTTCTAATAGTTAATGGGGTCCATTCGATAATCGTTTTTAACCAAAGCAATAAAAAATATTGAAGGAGCAGGATGGAACATTTTTTCTCAAATAAAATTCGTACAATATTGTGCTTTTTGTTGTTTCTTTGCCAAAATTGAATGTTAAAGCCAAATTAAATTTCGAACGACATTCATCAAGTCTCTGAGGGCATCATCAAATGTCCTGATGAGATTTTTCATAAGAACACTGGTACAAAATTCTACCCGTGTATACCCGTCTATAGTGTACACCTACTCACTTGTAGGATGCACTGGATCTACTCGCGCCCTTCGTGTTTCTATAAAACTGCACTCGGCTTTGTGTTCCTATACAGTATATGTGTCCACCGTTTCTTTCTCCTGCAATTCTTTAGTTACTGAATATTGTTTTCTCCACAATGTATCCTTAGATGATGCCTATTTACTACAGGGGCTAAATATAGAAGAGCTTTATCCCGAAACCGCTAGTTTCATCACCTACGATGGGTCAATGACCATACCGCCATGTTATGAGACAGCAAGTTGGATCATTATGAACAAACCCATCTATATTACCAGAATGCAGGTGAGTGGCATCAAGTTTGATTACTGGTGTGCACGGGGTGTGTATCCCAATGTTATATTCTTTATTATTCTACATGATATTTTGTCTGGCTGCAGTGGTCCAGATAAGTTGCTTCAAAGGGGAGACATAATTGGACAAATAACGGTTTTAATATTGTAGCTACCTGAGGTTATCACCTGTTGGGTTTGTACCTTGAAGATCATGGAGAAGTTATATAAAATGCCATGTGTTATGCAGACTACTGCAGTATTAAACCCATAATAGAAGGCAGGTCTTGTACTCATCAAGAGCACGTGTATGCATTGGTAGATTGAAGGAGTTAATACAAGACTTTGACCAAGGCTTCCACTTACCTCAATGGAATTTCTTCCATGTGGAATGTTGCAGAATCTTCCTCCCAAGGGACAACGATGGAGCAATATCTCGCTGGTCCAGCCAGCAAGGGATCAAATCTATAACAGATAACTGGTTTGTTAGTGATCCTGTTGCTTGCAGGTCACCGACAATGACATATTTGGTTGTGTGATTCTGGTCTTAAGTTGGCTTTGAAGACAGATCTACCATTTAAAAAAAATGTTTTTTTTCAATACATAGCATGTGTATTGTTAAAGATATCAAAAGTATGCACTTTGCTGAAGAAGATGGAGGTTTAAGTTTAGTCTTGTGGCCAAGGCACTAGTCACATGGTTTTTTTTTCTGAAGGATGTTGGGGCACCGACCTTTAATTGGAATCAGCCAATCAGCTGATGTTGCTGAATGGTCTCCCGACATTGACCCCCCACGTCATCTGCATAGGAAAAAATAATGATCTTTAACAGTAATCATGTGACTTGCCTCAAAAGGTATTTTTTTACCTTCACGAATGAATGCTTACTTATGTAATTAGGAGAAAGAGAGAGAGAGAGAGATGCATTCCTAATTCTCAGCTGGAATGTTATTTAACATTCTCATGCCATGGGAACCCACCCTTGACAATCTTAATAGCCACATTACTGACGCTTGGGGGTTTAAAGTGTATGTTAAGGCTTCGCCTAAATTTACCCCCAAAACCTCCCCCTCTAAAGCATTTCCCAGCATTCATTTTTTTCTTTTACATTGTTTCTGTATCTTGAACCAGCTTTTATTACTTCCTGTGACATCATCACCAGAATTGTAAAATTCTTGCAAGGGAAACTACTGGGAGCTCAGCTCCCACTGACATAGGCATGCCCCCAGAACTATATCTCCCAAGGGCCCTTTCCCTACACACAGTGTGTGAATAAGCTCTTGGAGTAGCTGAAAGAATAATCTATGGTATTTTATGCTTGCTTAGCTAAAAACGACTAAAATAATGAAGCATAGGGGAGGCCTAGTGACCCCTGAGACATTGCACTATTGTCTGCGGTCCTCCAGATCTCGGGTATAGACACATATGTCATACCAAGTTCATGATAGAAGCATCAAACCAGCTCGCACCCCCTTACCATACGACAGGGAAAGTGTAAGAATGGGAAGGCATTAAGTCTGAATCGACAAGAAAAACCTATAGTCTGCAGTGCGAGATTCCCTTCCGGCAAAGTAGGCTGTTGCCTGTGGCTCCTGTCTATCTTTCACCGAGCAGAGAATTTACATTGCTAAAAGATTACCAAGTAATTCATTATTTAGCAGGTTTGTATCCAGCTAGGCAAAGCGTAGCGCCAGCACATAG
The DNA here is from genome assembly GCF_000935625.1 of Nanorana parkeri. Taxonomy (NCBI): domain Eukaryota; kingdom Metazoa; phylum Chordata; class Amphibia; order Anura; family Dicroglossidae; genus Nanorana; species Nanorana parkeri. The sequence goes on from NW_017306812.1 coordinate 380,725, forward strand.
ATGTTTCTCTGGATATTACGTTGGGAGGCTTTCTGATACTTAATTTACTGTCTGTTTCCATGAATAATTTATCAATGAGTGAGCGCAAATCAGTGTCAGATGGACGCGACTTGTTCTATCTATTTAAAAATAAATCTGTATTTCTAATTTGTTTAGTGATAGTGGACTGATGCATAAAACTGAGTAACTGTACAAGGCTGCGTGAATATATTCCTGACATGCAGGGCCGGTGCTAGACTATTTTGTGCCCTAGGCAATACCAGCTACTTGCACCCCCCAGCCCCCCTCCTCGACACTACCCCAAATCCCCACCCCGCCCAGCCCCATTCTCCTGCCGGATAGCTTCCACAGGCGACAGGTGAATGTAAGTGGCCGGAAGCAATTGCCGGACTGCTATTTGCTATATTAATTTGAATTAACCAATAGACATGTGCACTGCCAAAAAATTTGTTTAGTTTCGTTTCGTTTTAAATTCGGATTTGTGTTATTTCGTTTTTCGGGATTCGGGTGTGAAAGTCAATTCGGATTCGGAATTCGGATTTGGACCGAAGGCAGCCGATGTACGGCTTATTTCAGCCAATGTACGGCTGAAATCAGCCGTACAAGCCAGAAGTGAATAGCCGAACGTAGTTTGGCGCACTTCACTTTGGCTGGGTTAATCACTCGGCTGCCTTCGGCAGCTTTGTGAATGACCCCCTTAGAGTTCACAGGCATCTTTTGTAAGATAAATGATGGAGCTTTTGGGGAAAATGTTCCTGTTGCTCTACATAAGACATGTCAGGAATTTATTCATGTAGAATTATAAAGTTACTAAGAGTCATTACCCGCCCCCCAGCTTCCTGATTGGACAGAAAGCCGGCACCATGCTTCCTCGTCATCTGGTGACAAGGGAGCATGGAGACGGATTCCCTGCTAATCGGGAAGCCAAGTGGCGAGTCTTTACACGCCGCCCTGTTTCCTTAATGGGACTTTCCGGTATCCGCATTCGGTATCGGTGCACCCCTAGTTTTATGTAAAGCGTATGTCAATGCAAGATAAAAAAATGTATACAAAAATCTTTAATTCCGATTCAAGAGGCCTGTACTGCGTGGCAGAGTCACATGGGCCCATTCACATTTTAGCAGGCCCTTGCACATGCACATGCCTTGATCTCCAGGAAAACTTTTTTTTAACCCCTGCAGTGAGGCAGTACAAGGGTTAAGTGCCCGTTTGTGTCTAGGTGAAAAAAATCAGAGACGGCTGGCTGTTACATTGCTCCCTCCAGCCTATCTTCCCCTTCACTCCAGTCCCTTGGTGTCCTCACGTCCTATACACCATATAGAACATGATGATTCAGGGACCTTAGACTGCTGCAGCGAAGGGAGAGAGAAGCTGGAAGGACCGAACTAAGAGCAAGCCAGCTCCTAAGATTGGGTGAGTATAACTTTTTTTTATTTTTGCACCTAGACACAAACAAGCACTTAACCCTTGCAGTGGGACCACCCCTGCACTGCAAGGGTTCAAAAGAAGTTTGCTTTAAGGCAGCCCATTCATTATGAGGGGTTGCCGAAGCATGCCAAAGGCCCGAAAACTGTAGCTGACATTGCTGGGGTGCGCTGAAGTGCAGGAGTTTGCCCGCTACTGTGCTTTGGGGTGCAATTCAGAATAGATGGCACATGTTATCACAACGCACAATGCATGGAGGGAACATGTGGCAGTGCATGCATTATCCCATGCGCTACGCGCATAAATGTGCATCGACCCTCAACCGTAGAACTGCATGGACAGAAATACAAATCCTTTGGCAGGTAAAGCATCTTCTATACATACGTATTCCATCCCTGTATTTATCTGTTTGCCCGGAGTTCCACTTTAAACAGCAAAGCATATGAGAACTTGGCTTAAAAAGCGACGCCGAAGCCCACAGCTCTCCCAAACCCAACCCGCCATCCCCGCACCAAATTATAATAATTGTGAGCGTTTGCCAGGTTGGACAAATTACATAATCAAATAAAAACAAGTCAGTTAAGCGGAAATGCGGCACATTGAAAAATAATAAAATTAATAAAGCACAACAAGTGAATCCAAGCCAACCCGGCAACAGAGCGGTAAACACGTTCAACAAAACGCGCACGGCGTCCGGCGCCGCGTATCGCCGCCACCGAAATCGTTGAAATTCAACACAGCTGCCTCCAAATAAAAAAAAAGGAAAGGAAAAAAAAAGTCAAATATAAATGAATTAGTCGGAAGCGAAGTAATCAAACAAATTCAACAGAACCTGGCGGCACCTGGCCTTATGTACAGTGTGTATAATTCGCTGCGCCGATGTTTATATGTTGTCAGGGTAAAATAATTGCCGCCAGATGTATTGTGCAAATTGAATTTTGTTTAAACATCTGGGCTTAGTTGAGTCAACATTGAGGAGCCTAAATAGGAAGAAAACAAACAGGCGACTCTGAAATGGAAACGTTGAAAAAAAAAAAAATGAGCGCCGTGGGAACGCGTACATTCTAAGAGTGCTTTGCATTACGATGGTGTTAAGGGATGAAACACGCTTGCCGCTTTGCACGTTGACACATGTGCATTTCATTTTGAATGGCACCCCAATGCACATGGGCCTGGATTTCCATTTTGGGCGCCTGTAGGCAGCGGCGTCCCGAAAGCCGGGTGACACCCATAACAACACGTCATGATGTCATCGTGCATCTTGGTGGTGTACGCCAGCAGAGTGAGGAGGGGACGTTCACCTGGCGGGATGAGGTATGAGGATGTTCACCCGCCGGGTCCCCTCCTCTCTCCTGACACTGTCGGGCTCTCGGCCCATGACCGAGTGCTCGACTTTTCATAGGGAGTGACGCCATGAAGTCATTTTGGTGTCACCCCTCCAATGGTTGCACCTTGGTGCGGGCCGCACCACCCAGACCCCCCCTTGTGACGCCACTGCCAGGCGGCACGAATGTAAATCTGTTTAGCCCTTGCCGGCGCCCTCACTGGCTGCTGGACTGGCCGGCTTTTACATATGCAGAGAAGGACCCCAGTGTCACGTACAGCTGCCCTAAATGCCTTCTGCATCAGACAGGTGTTTTGCAGGGCAGGCTTATGCAGCGCTGGGGTCCTTCCCCTGCATGTGTGGAAGCCGGCAGGTTCCTGTAGGCACCACTGGTCTTGGAGCAAGAGAGTGCATTTTGTGCACCCTCCTTGCTAATGCCGGTGTTGTATCTTGACATAACACTTTGAATTAGGCAGAGTAGGGACCTGCATGGTGCCCCTCAATGGCACAGGCCTACTCTGCCTAATGGTGAATCCGGCCCTGGTGGCACTGCACCACCAGGCAGGGTAGCTCACTACCATGTGTTGTGGTGTGCTGCATTGCCAAAGCTGGAGTCTTTTCTTGGATGTTTTGGCGCGTTGGCAGCTGATTTGTTTTCATGGAAGAAAACAGAAGAGAAGCAGACCAAAAAAGATTAAAGTGATGGTAAAATCAAAAGGTTTTAGGCTTTTTCAAATGCTGATGAAATCACTTGCAATGGAGGCTGCCAGGGCCGGCCTTAGGGGTGTGCGAGCAGTGCGGCCGCACAGGGCGCCATGGCAACAAGGGCGCCATGCGGCCGACACAGCTCGTCCTGTGGGCGGCTTCTCTCCCCCTTACCGCTGGGCGCTGGCCATCCGATATGACAGCGCTCCCTCGTCCGCCCCCCCCCTGAGCTGGGCGATGTATATTTGTTTGATCCAGATGCATTATTGAAAAAAAGTTTGAGATTTTAATATTACTTTAATAATTGTGTTGATTAAACAGCCAACATGTTTCGGGGGCAGAAACGATCCCCTTCCTCGGGGCTTGGAAAGGGTGAGAATGAAGGAATTTTGATCTTATTGTAGTTATGGGTAGTTCTTCCAAAGTGATCACTGCCTACAATCCACAAATTTTGGGGTGCATTTTGGACTCTTGTTTTCGGTCTGACGCTCTTCTGTTCTCTGTCCCTTCCTATAGGAGGCTATGCGTCTTTGAGGTGCCTGACCATAAGCTAATGAGCTTCCTACAAATCAAGTTGGGTGTATAATAGAGTAGAGCAAGAGATTCCTCCCAGGCCCTGTTAATATTCTCATGATTTCAGATTGATTTGAATGGGCTGCCTTAATGCGATGCAAGTTAACGGGTGAAAAAACGTTGTCGTTAGTCACCTGCACTGCACACAGCGTGACCTTGCCAGATAGTGGTCCTTGTATTGATGACACACATGTCCAAAGTGAAGATCAGATAATCACCAGCACACATGAAATGAATCATAGATCCTGGTTCAATCTATTGACCATCTCTATAAAGAAACATTTTGGCTTTAGATATACTTTACCCCTTTCGTGACCAGAGGTCATTTCAACTGACAGGTTCTCTTGTAAGAAGAAACCTCCACCTACTGATGGCTTTGCCGCATTCCTACGCTGCTGAATTGCTCTGTCAAAGGCCTTGGTGAATAGTAGCAGTTTTGATACTTTTAGATACTTTTTACATCAAATAATCTGTTTCTTTGTTGTATTTATCTACACTGTAATGTACCAGGGCAACAGCAGCCTGCTGGCTTAAGCTGTCAATATTCCTCTTTCTGTGGGAGGCAAAGTGACAGCTTGGGCTGATGGCTTTCTTTGTTAACAAACCACAAGCGATTGCCATGATTGGCTGCCGGGTGATCACGGAGTAGAGAAGCACGCTGATTGGTTACTGACTGTTAGTCAGGGGTGTGGAATTCCTATTGCCCGACGCCAGTGACATGCAGTTTCAGGCGCCGGGCCAGTAGCTTTTTTGTACATTTAGCCCTGCTCCGGACAAGCAGAGCTAAATGAACAGCGTTTTTATGCAAGTGATCTGATCAGATCACTTGTATAAAAAAAAGAGCAGCAGCGATCGTGTCCAGGCAACCCCCTCCCCCATAGCGTCCGTTCTTCGTCTGCACTTTGTGATCACTGAGACTGGCTTCCCTGCCAGTTAGCATCCAGTTCGGTTCATGGCCAATTAGGTCATTACTCGCCGCCCAGTTTCCTGATTGGCCAGGAAGCTGGCTCGATGCTGATTGGCTGGGAAGCCACTTTCTCGGCCAGCCACAATCAAGCCGGTTAAACAACATGGAGTCGGCTTCCCTGGCAATCAGGAAGCCGGGTGGCATGTCATTACCCGCTGCCCGGCTTCCTAATTGCCCAGGAAGCCTGCTCCATGCCAATGGAAGAACCGATACTCACTATCGGAAAGTACTGAAAGCAAAATATCGGTACTCGATACCCAAAAACCGGTATTGGTGCATCTCTAGTTTTGAATAAAACTATATTTTTTTGTATTGGGACAAGTAGATTGTCATGAGGGGCAAGTAGATTCGGCCCCCACTTTAGCCCTTGGACAGGTAGTTTTTTTTTAATTTCCACACTCCTGGGTTAGTACATCACCAGGAGCTGTCAATGCTGATCTAAGAAGATAGAGAGAGAGAGAGAGGAATGAGCTGGAAAGCCGGAGCTTTGTGGTCACTTGACCTAGAAGGACATCAGAGCATAGGGAAGTATCACTAAACAACATATATGTCCAAGATGCTTCAACTTCACGATTTCCCTACCATAATTCTTGACTTTTTTTTCTTGTCCTCCTGGGAGTTTTGGGTGTTCCTGACCACCATTGTGTATCCAGGCTCCTCCTGTTACATTCTCCATAGTATAAAATAAATAATAATCCTTAAGGGATGGTGGGAGGAACTTATAATGGACACAGCAAATATGCGGACCCAGGAACCCAGCAATGGAAAGGTGGGAACCCCTCATAATGGGCACAGTAGATGTGCAGACCCAGGAAGTCAGCACGGGGAACGTGGGAACCCCTGATAATGGGCTCCGCAGGTATGTAGACCCAGGAAGTCAGCACAAGGATGGTGGGGACCCCTCATAATGGGCACAGCAAGTGTGCAGACCCAGGAAGTCAGCACTGGGAAGGTGGGAATCCCTCATAATGGGCACAGCAGGTGTGTAGACCCAGGAAGTCGGCACAGCAGGTGTGTAGACCTTGGAACAGCACAGAGATCTCACCAACAGTCCATTGAAGGACTTATAAGGGGGTTTACCTTTCCAGCATCTGCCAACAACTAAATCATTCATTCTGGGTGGACAGACCCTTTAATTGGCAATCAACAGATGTTAGTTTGATGCTCACTGCATGAAATCTAGTCTTTGTCATTCGTTTTATGACGGACAATAAAGCTAATAATAAAATGGCTGATGCACGCAGGCTAACTTGCTGGCTGCAGGCTGTTCTCTCTGAAACTTCCCTGCCAGGTACCTGATGAAGTATGGTTGCATGTTAGAAACTGCTGGATGGACTAATCTTGTCACAGTGCCCGGCTGGTCATTTGAGCCCCATAAACACGAATAAAAGACTTCCATAAAACTTAATTAACTGCAAATTGGAGTGCTTTTATCAGGCACTGTGTCTTCCTGTTGGTGCATAATATCTGCCTAAAGCACCATAGCGCTTGAGAAGTGGATGGTAGGGATGCTGAACCGCCTGCCCTTATCCATAGAGGAACAACTGTCTTCGCTATAAGTAGACACTGATGTCCATGACTCTGGGGAGCAACTGTTATATAGGTCGTTATAGGTTTATTGTAATTACTTGCTAGGAAATTACATACTGATCAGGGTTATATGGAGCATGAAGAATTAAACGTTTCAGGAGGAGCTGTGATTACTGAAAAAAGCCTATTTGCATCGGGTAATAAAACTTGGCCTATTAATAGGGCTATAAACCAAAAATCGGTCAAAAAGGAAAGAAGTAGAACACGGGATCTGGTAAGAGACGAGAGAGCCTTGGTTATATTAGTGAAGAAGAAGCCGTCGTCCCCGTTGTTGCCATGAAGACAGGGACACTGCAGTTAATAAGCCCACATGTATATGAAGCCTCTTATTTACTTACGTAGCATTCATAAGGAGAGACAGAGGTGTCAGGAAAACCAAATTCATTTTTAAAGCTCAACTCCATCTAATTTTTTTTATTTGGTTTAGATAGAATGGGAAGAGTTTGCATTTATATCTGCGACCCTCATTGGGGAGGTTATCCTTCACTTCCTGTGTCAGTGACACCGGAACAAGAAATGGGGGTGTGGAATGTAACAGAATTTTGGTTTCTCCTTCTTGAAACCTATTCACCTGATGCCGCACGTTGCTACTGTACACAACAGCTTCCCCATAAACATTCTTTAGCCGATTTGGGATTTCCTTAGGTGCGCAACCCTCTTTCACCAAAAATTCAATCACAGCTTGTGGTTTTAGCCGCAGATCCATGGTTCTAATCACTCCATCTGAAAGAGGAAAGCATACATTAGTGGGGTGAGGACACCTCTATAACATGGTACATGAACATTCACAGTCACTCTAATAGGTCTCAAATTACAGACATGAAGGCACTACTTTTTGAATGACCTTCGCATTTGTTTTAAAAACACTGTGTGGCCCTGATGAAGGGACCCTGCGTGGCCCCCAAACGTTGGCTTTTCTGACACTTGTAACATTAATAAATGATCGACAAGACCTGAAAACGATATTTTGAGTGCTGGTGACTTCCTATTTTTCTATACTTGAAGACACACAGCGACATCCGTATTCATCACTACGAGCACCACATTGCTTATTGGTTCCAGATGCTGTAAGGAGTGCAGGAGAAATATCCATACACAACCATTGGAGGGCTGACACCAAAATGACTGACAGGTATTTTGGTGTCATCTCCTCTGAAAAGTCGTGGACCGAGAGCCTGACAGTTGCAGGAAAGAGGAGGGGACATAGCGGCAAACCTATCCCGCCGGGTGAACGTCCCCTGCCGGTGTCCATCTCCAAGATGACCGCCAGCAGGTATCACCAGGATGGTCGTGCATGCCTGATTACATAATCGCGCACACGCGTGGTAATGTCGCGTGCATGATGACGTCACTGCAGGGTGTCACCCGTTATCCCATCTGGGTGACACCTGGCCTTAGGACGCCCCTGGATGGATGGTCAAACTTTTTAGCGGCCATACCTAACTTATTTGGTTGACCAGACTGACCAAATTTTATCAATCGTGCCACATCCCTCCCGTGACAATTACATGGACCTTTTATCATTTGGGACTTCAGGTGATACATCAATGATTAGACATGTGCATCCGAATTTCTGAATAATAGAAATAACTAATCCGAATGTATCCGAATGTTTGATAATGAAATTCAGAAGAAGCGGAAGAGCTGTGCGTCATTCTGTGACAGCTGTCTCTGCCTGTTTGCTGGCATTCAGGACTGGTATCCTGGCAACAAAGTATCAAAAAGTTATTACAGAATGTACACAAAGAAAGAAGCTGATATCTGGCTGCAGAGGAACGGACCTGAGAGAGAAAGTTCTCTGCTGATTGACAGAAAGGCAGAGGGCGAAGCAACAGCCAGCCTGCTATTGGCTATTGCAATTTGAAATAGCCAACAGCAGAATAGCTATTGCTCCCGCAGAGTTAGCACATGAGCATCACAGAACAGCTCATCACAGAACTGGCTCCTTGTTCTGCTCCTCCCTCTTCCAGCCTAAGCTCTGATATACAGGAATTGCAAGAGGCTAACACCAAGTCTTATTCAGGCTCTTACACTGCTTGCATTTAAAAAATTCATTTAATGATGTATTAATAACCATTTTGGTGTCACACTTTATTGACACCTGGTGGCACAGATTCACATGATCTGACTTTTTGTAGCTACGATTTTCCTTAACCGCTGCAATTGCAGCCCCGCTGGTTGGGTTGCTTTTCTCTTCTTCACCTTCAGATGTGCACTACTTTTATATGTACTCAGTACCATGTCTGTCCTTTGCATTTCAAAAAGAACTAAGAGGCGTTTTTTAGATATTTTCAGCACACCGGAAGATTTGCTTTTGTATTCAGAAAGTAGATGGAACAGAAAATGTGATAAGGTGGGAGCACAAAGAAGTATGTCAGGCGGTTTGTCAGAAATGGAAGGAAACAATACTATCTGTCGGTGGGTCGCACACCTCCTGACCTGATGCCACTTTCTTCCAATTTCTTCGGGAAGAAATACCAAACTTCCCCAGTTTCTAATATTTGAATAAAATCTAAGGTCTCAGTTGGTGATCGCCTGATATGAGAAAGCTGCCTGAAGGATTAAAGTGCCTCCGTACAGTGTGTCTTATCTATAGAAGGCCCCCAGAGTAAAGATGGATATACAGTATATATATCATTGAGTCATCTAACCTGAGGGTCAACCCCATCCCTCCCTTACCGTGTATCTGAAGACAAACATTTTTTTGGTGTATAGTAGGAAATGGTTAAAATCTTTTCTTCCTGTTTCTGGGGAGATTTCCCTTCATTTCCTGTCCCAGAGACACAACAGGTAGTGAGAGGAACCCCCCGTTTAGACAGTTGGTACCAGAACAGGTGGCACCATTGGAAGCTTTCCCCTCCGTTACTGCTGTGTGTAAGTTGGATGGATGGCCTTATAAAGGTCAACTCTATCCAAGCTATGGCTGGCCAAGGGGAAATACAGAAAGGAACTGTATGGCTCCACCCACCATCCTAAAATTAGTGCTTAATCCCTTGTGTGTCGGATGTGTGATGGACATTGAATTTTTTAATTGGCATTTTATTTTTTGTGTTTTAGGAAATAAATTCCATATTTTGACAAAGACCTTTTCAGTTTCTTTTCTTGACCATAACTTTAAAGAGGCCATGTCAGTCTCACCTGAAGTTCCCAGCAAGAGAAGAACTCTTATACACACCTCACCATTGGCTAGTATCTCATATTCTGCCTTTTGGGAGTGTCTGTTACATGTGTTCCCCACTGGGAGCTGTGGTTCCATCCTCTGATATAGTACTTATTAGGGTTTCCCTGGGACCTAAAAGTTATTTCAAGGGTTCCTTTATGTTAAAAAGGTTGAGAAAGGCTGGTATAGAGTTTCACATGAGTGACAGCTCTCAGTCTACTGGGGCTTTGACATCACATCCAAGATGGAGGCACCCAGCAGCAGTCTCAGGACATTATTTGGATGTCTACACAAGGGGGTCTTGTACAGGTAAATAACGTGCATGAAATACGTTAAATGTACAAATATTCTTATGGGAAGATTTTTGTTGAAATTAATGTTCTAGGGACAGGGTTTCTTCAACGCAACCCAACAATGTGGGACCAACCTAATCGATTCTGTTGTTTGTTTTTCCCTACAGGACGTCAGAACCACAAGAAACAACTTTTCCCTAATTATTAAATGTTTTCTGGTTTTTCAGATGCATTCCTTAAGACTACTAAGCCAAAACCAACCATCGCAGATCTTTTCCAGCATGAGTGATAACTATAGACCGGTTCAGCCCCTCAATAACCGCTGCATTCGAACCAATATCAACTTTAGTTTACAAGGGAGAGACTGTCCAAACAACAGAGCACAGAAAGTACAGTATAAAGGTAAGATTCATCACCGCGAGGATATGACTGATCATGAACTACTGCGTAAATAAAACTTGTGTAATAACCAAATAATATTCACATTCAATTTGACTTCTGTAATATTCACAGGGCCTTACTCCAGCATTTATAACCAGACAAATAACTCACCTTGATCTAATCAATATGGAATATGTCGAGTCAGATCTTGATTGTCCCAAAAGCATGATAGGAAGTTTGTCAAACCACCCTATTCTGTTTCATATACCAGACTCCATGATGCCATGAAGTCTGGAACAGGTGTTGATTGTTCAGATTACATTGGGTCAATTTGCCAAGCTAGAGAAGTTAAAACAGCATTATATGTGACAGATGGTGTGAAAGGCCCCTACACCTGTTTAAGGATACTTGTTCCAGTTTGATATAGATGGTCTCTTTCGTGCCTCTTCCAAACCAGTTGTCCTGTCCGTGTGTGCTACCACAGCAGCCTGTTCGGTTCTGCACATTTAATACGTATTGGTGTGTTCCTGTGTACCTCCTTCTGGTTTGCTGTTAGTTAGACCAGCTCCTGGTTGGACTCTCTCAGTCTCTCCATGCTCAGGATTAGCTTAGTGAGCTGAGTAAGGAAGCTTTGCGATAAGAATGCCTACAAGAAAAAACAAGAAAAATATCCTCTGTATTGCCAAGCTGAACTAAAACAACACTGGATTCTACATCTGAGTCATAACAGTGAAATGACACTGCCTGTGGATCTTATGAAGTCAGCAAGTTCCCATAGACTGGGTCTCAAGAGGTATGTCTTTTGCATAAAGCAACATTTCAGACAGATTATTCTGCAAATATGTGCACCATGCTATCCTCAAAAGAATGTCCCTTAGAAAGGACTGCTAGATCCCGACCTATAGACTTCATCCTCCTTTGCTGGATTATCTGTTTGTTGAGAGGTTGCTTGTCTCCCCAATGTACAGGTCCCTCTCTTTGTGCCCCTCTCTACACTGGACCACTTATACCAAGTTACCAAGTATACCAAGCTTGTTCTTAGACAATCAACCTGTGCCCTGGCACATTCCATGGTGATTGGTTTATGGTGGCTGAGTTACCTATGTGACAGTAAATACTGTGATATGCTCCTAACACTCATTAGAATTGAGTGAAGAACCACCTTCAACAATACAGAACTGAAAGTCCAGCTGAATGTGACTAACTCCTACTAGCTACCTTTCGCTGCCAAGGACGTACGTCGTACGGAGCTACAAAAGTGCTTCCAGCTGGCCAGCTCAGTACGTCGTACGGACCTGGCATTTACAGTTCTACTATAAGCTGATGGTCGCTTTAGCGACCATCAGCTTATAGTAGAACTGTTCAGCAGACTGTCCCCTTTAAATTAATAACCAATTGCAAAGCAATCCTAAGAAATCAACATTAGAGCGATATACTGAGCTTTGGGTCACGGGAGGACACTAGTATTTGTCCTTCCGTGACCCTAAAGAGAACTATGGGGAAAAACACTTACCCCATAGTTCTCTTTTAATCAGAGAGGTGAACCAAGCAAGTTCCCTGGATAATAAAGCAAAGCCTGGCAGCTTAGTGCAGAATTGTACGTTTTCATTTTGTTTTTAATGGCTGTCAGGTTCTTTTTACCAGTTACTTTGTTTAAATAAAGGGCCAGAGCTGCTCTTTTGATGAAATATCAGTTACAGCGGGTGTAATGTACGAAGCATGTTCCAGTAATGATAATATAACCCCTATTTAATAGATTACTTTTGATTGCTTTCCATTCACACTGATACTATATGAGCGGCTGTTTTGTGCCGGGCCGCCTGCGTCCTGGGAATGGGGTCGTGCTGAACAGCAGCCATTACACTAGGACTATTGATATAATGTGTTTTGGTTCCTTTTTAGACAATACTACAAGGCTCAGCCAATGTAATTCTCCCAGGCTTAGGAAGGAACATAATGAAGCAAAAGCTTTTGTTCCGTCCCCCCCTCCATGCCAATCTCATTTATGCTTGATGGGGAAAAAAAGCAACTACTGGGAATTTGTGTATTAGTATTATGAATGCGCTTTCTCTTTTAGCTATGATGACAGACGCTCGTTGTATGTGCTTTATAATTCTGACAATGGACCTACCTTATAAAAATGAGGCTCGAGTTATTTTAGTGATATAAGTAAATGGTCATTTAAAGCTGAACTCCAGACAAATAGGTGAATTCACAGATGAAATGATGGCTGATGGGACTTGACTGTGTGGGCTGAGCCACGCATAACCGCACCAAATTAAAAAATGAACACTAGCCTGCAGGGAGATGAACCCCACAATTCAGTTAAGAAGGGGGCGAGAGGGGGGTTGCGATCTGTCCATGTTTCATGTTACACCCTGAAGGTGTACGGTGAACTATGTCCTTGTCTGACAAACCTGTGCTGATAGAAATACAACAGATATACACTGAGTGGCCAGATTATTATGACCACCCCATCAGTACTTCGTTGGGCCACCTCGTGACTCCACGAGATGATGAAAGGTGATGCGAGGAATCTGACACTGCACTGTTGCCCTTCTGTTGTCTTGTACCAGTCTTGCTACTCTCCGTTCTGCCCTAACATTGACTAGTTGCTGACGGCCACAATTCGCACGTTCAGACCCAGATTTTTGGCTGACAGCCCAGTCTTTAAACACTTTAACAATGAGTCCCTCTTGAACATTGAACAAATTCTGCTGTTTTGCTGATACTCGCTCCATGGCTCCGAGTGCCAACAATCATCCATCGTTCAAAGGCTGTTAAATCGCGTTGTTTACCCGTATCTTCCGAAAAAAATCACTTCTACTGTCGTGGTAAACAACCTGCTTCCCTATTTATAATGTTCTGGCCCTCTAGCTACTTCAGCGTGAAATTATAGCTAATTATAGCTAATTTGCCTACAAACGTCAGGTGGTCATAATAAACTGGCCACTCAGTGTATATTGTTGAACTTCTTTCGTATATACCAGTTGCCTGGCTGGTATGCTCATCCAATGGCTTCCGTACTATAGAGCACTGATAAAGAACAAGCATGTTCACCAAAGTTGGAGTGAAATCACAGTCCTTAATCTGCATACTTGTTCTGGGTCCGTGCCTAATATAATACTGAAACCACTGATTCCGCATGATAGCCATAGACCTAGTATTTTCAGGAGAGGTAGGCAATGGTAGTATTCAAACTTGTTCAGTAAAAGTCTCCTTTAGGCACTCCCCGGCAATCTGTAGGCCTTGCAGTAAGATACAAGGTCCGCTTATAAGAGCCAAGTTTCCTCCCCTTGTTAAGATTGCTGTATTATAGTAATTGAAAAAAAGTACCTGTAAGGAAAAAAAGTTTGATTATTCATTTACCTGGCCCCCATCATCCACATTCCTGGGTCAGTATCGCTGTGGCAATGTTCCTGGGGAACAATGAGTAGCCCAAATCTCAAGAGAAGACACTCCATTAGAGTGCCAGAGTATCTTCTAGCATGATATGGGTCCCTCAAAGTCTCCAGGATCTAGCTGGAAGGAGCATGGCCTCAGCCTTACCTGGGTGCCATAGTCGTAAGGTAAGTATATAATTTGACTTTTACCTTTACAGGCATCTTTTCCGCTACGATTATGCCGCAGCCGTGATCTAATAAGCACACCTTGCTTTTTTCTGCAAGGTCAACTTTAATGTTCCTCAACATTACGGATGAGCAAATCTGGCAGGTTTCGCTTTGTGAACAGTTTGGCCAATCTTGGTGGAACTTCAAGGTTGCATATTTTGCATCAAACCCCGCTGAAATCCATTGGGGGGTTAATCTTATTATTTAATTCTGGCTATTTGAAGGGCAAATAGGCAAGCTATCCTCAAACAGAGTATAGATACATTTCTCATTTTCTAGATGGTGTAGGGTTGGGGGTTGTGTGCCCCAGGCTTCTGTCTTAGGCCCAATACTGTTCAGGTTGTTTATTACCGATATTGAGTTTGGTTTAAATAGCTAAATTTTAAGTGTTTGCTGATGATATAAAAATATGCAGAGTAGTAAAGGCAACGCAGGACATAGCAACATTACAGGAAGACCTTCATAAAGTAGTGGGGTGGGCAAATACATGGCAGATGAGGTTCAATATAGAAAAATGTAAAGTTATGCATTTGGGCGCTAAAATGTTTAACTTATCAATGTGGCTGCTGTGAGCCCACCCTATCAATATGGCTGCTGTGAGCCCACCCTATCAATATTGCTGTTGTAAGCCCACCATGTCCATATGGCTGCTGTAAGCCCACCCTATCAATATGACTTCTGTGACCCCACTCTATCAATATGGCCGCTGTGAGCCCACCCTATCAATATGGCTGCTGTGAGCCCACCCTATCAATATTGCTGTTGTAAGCCCACCATGTCCATATGGCTGCTGTAAGCCCACCCTATCAATATGACTTCTGTGACCCCACTCTATCAATATGGCCGCTGTGAGCCCACCCTATCAATATGGCTGCTGTGAGCCCACCCTATCAATATTGCTGTTGTAAGCCCACCATGTCCATATGGCTGCTGTAAGCCCACCCTATCAATATGACTTCTGTGACCCCACTCTATCAATATGGCCGCTGTGAGCCCACCCTATCAATATGGCTGCTGTGAGCCCACCCTATCAATATTGCTGCTGTGAGCCCACCCTTTTAAAGAAAGGGAGGTGGACTATGCATTCCTTCACTGCACTGTAAGTGGCTCCTAATTTCCGGTGAGGAACCTCCCAACTATTTGGTCAACTGTTCGCAATTCACGTGCGTCATGAATCCCGGGAAAACTCATGGTAGCGCCAAACCCCAACCTCATCCCTGCTCAGCATAACCGAGAGAATGGCAATCTATACTGGAACTGGTAGGTAGAACACGTTATAATACATATCAGAACTGGCAGGTAGAACATCTTCTCTATGTATATGTCAGCTGGTTATTTATCTGTGTACCTTGGGTTCAGCTTCAAAAATGACTATTAGACGGAGAAGTTTGGGTTAATGCAGAGCAGGTTCCAAAGCTGCAGATCAATATTAACCAACATGCTATTCATCTTATAACTTATAGCTTCAGCCCTCTTAAGACAATGTGATTGCCTTGTTTGCAAATAACCGAATACAAATCACGATTGACTTTGTCATTTGTATTTCCTCCTAGTGAATGAATGGCTTCTAAAGTGAACCTATTAGTCAACTCACCGAGAAGAGTCACCAGTCACCCCGTTGGCCTGGATCGACATAATTTGCACCAAGCTCCATCCACGTCTTTGGACATGTACTTCATTAACAGCACCCATCATGTGCAGTTCGGCGGCAAAGAAAAAAAAAAAAGAAAGAAAAGCAAAAACTTAATAAACGTTCTAAAACGTCCATAAGACCTCAAGGGACGAGGCAAACTCGCTACGGTTTCTGACAATATTACCAACCAATGCAGGAGAAGACTTGACTGCCTTTGTACATACAGACGGCTTTCTTTCTACTTAAAAGTTAAAAAAAAAAATTGCTTTGGACACTTTCGAAGTGGATCCATAACCTCATTCCACAAATTTTGGGAGTCCCCTTGACCTGCTTTATCATAACCGCATACGGAATATAAAAGAAAAAGAAATGGGAGAGTGGAACATAAACGAAAAATAAGACTATTTCTAGGCTAAAGTTGTTCTGTTTACGAGACGAGATGACGAGCGAAAGCACTGTTGTTGTGCCAATCTGAAGGTCACACAAAGTTTGGGGGTCTGTAGCTATTGACTCTGTGGTCATGGAGGTGATTGAAACACCTGAATCCAATGATTTGGAGGGGTGCACCAATACTTTTGGCAATATAGTGTATATCTATATATATATATGTGTATATATATATATATATATACACTATATATGCTATGC